>NC_045740.1:889538-916078 GCF_008692095.1 Etheostoma spectabile
GGTTAAATTGTCTCCCCAAGAGAATGATTTGATATGATTAGCAGTCTTAAAGGACAACGGTACTTAAAAAGAGAAAGTATTTACCATTTCTTCTGTCTCTCTGTCTAATGGCTGTTGTAAGGGAAGAGCAGTGGCTTGAAGGAGGTGACAAGAAACAATCCCTGAGATAATGGAAAGTAATTTACTCAGATATGCGCTCTTTCACAAGGCTGCTCCTAAACAGGCTATATGTATGAGAGGGTGGCGGTATGGTTGGAGGGATTCTGACAGTGAGAGCTGGCTGTGTTTGAGTGGAGGAAAGCAACGTATGTGTCAAACCCCCCTCCCCCTCCATCCCCTTATTTTACAGAAAGCAAGGACAGGTCAGCCGCCATGGTGCACCCCCTCCACTTGGGCTGCCTTGCCTTTTTAGCAGCCCAAATGGAGCTGCGAATTCCATGTTGGGCAGTGTGACAGAGGGGGAGATGGGAGCCAGCAAAAGGGAGATTAGACGAGGGCCACCACCACAGAAACTGCACAATGGCTTCAACCAACACTGAACGAGCTGCCAGTTGTCACCTTCAATTTGGAGGATTAATCCCTCATGAACAGGGAATCATTGTGTCCTACTCTTTTTAATTACTCTCTCCTTTCTTTACTTCAAAACGGGGTCTTTCGTATGATGTCTGTGAATGTGAAAGGGCAATGGAGGCTGTTATTCTTGCACCATAATAGAACCCTTACAAAGGCCCAAAATCTGGAAAACGTGGTGTTGAAAGGACTTTTAAAGAGAAGAGAATAAAACCAAAGAACCTAGAATTCTGTGTGTAAATAAGCTTGCCGATTTTTCCTCATGATTGGCTTTTATTGAATTTTATTATCATGATCCTTTTTATATTAAGATGTCATTGTTCATAGGAGGGGCAGGATGTATATGAGAGCTCTCTGTCGCTGGATAAAATAAAGCCCCTCTCTTGATAAATAAATGACTTGGCATGTTATGGAGGGTTCTTCGTGGCTGTGCACTCTTGAGTCCAGAGGAGTCATTGCTTATTCCAGACGACTCAGCCCTCCATTTGTTGCCATGCAAAGCAAGGATAGCAGTATAGTTAGGTTGATTGAAAATGAGAATCCTGATACAATTTAAGGAATTTAAGCCAGGTTTTGTGACAAAACCTCTCTTTACCATTTCCTCTCAGGCTGATGCAAAGCTTACAATCATTTATAAGAATATCCAACAAAGTATAAAGATATAGTGTATATACGGTGTTATTTGTAGGGCTGCAACTAAAGACGAATCATTATAATCATTTGAATCATTAAATATTGGTAAAATGTCTGGAGGGAAAAAAGTGACAAAAATCCACAAAAGCCTTAGAACCCAATGGTGCGCTCAATTGCTTGTTTTGTCTGACAAAACTCCAAATATAGTTTCTATAACAAGGCAGAGGAAAATGGCAAATCCTCCCAATTAAGAAGATAAAGTTTGCTTTGAAAGGCTTCATGCTCAAAACCGCTGCAGATTAATAAGTTGACTATTTCGTGTGTGTGTGTGTGTGTGTGTGTGGTTTGTGTGTGTGTGGGTGTGTGTGTGTGTGTGTGTGTGTGTGTGTGTGTGTGTGTGTGTGTGTGTGTGTGTGTGTGTGTGTGTGTGTGGTGTGTGTGTGTGTGTGTGTGTGGGTGTGTGTGTGTGTGTGTGTGTGTGTGTGTTGTGTGTGTGTGTGTGTGTGTGGGTGTGTGTGTGTCAAGTATATTCCAATATACAGTGACAGGGCTAATTTTTTACTGATGGAGATGATATGTGATATATTGGTGTGTAGGATTGTTTAAAAGGAGCAGGACAGGGACTTAGGAGGAGGAAAGACTTCTTTTATCCAGGAATGGATTCACTACGGTGGCCTATGTTTACTATGCGTGCCTTGACTCTGAACAAAAGCCAGCGCTGTTTATAGACTGGCCAGAGGTGGTCAAACAAGCAGTAGGTCAGTGGAAGCTTGTATGTAGGTCACAGAGAGAATGCAGTTTGACGAGACCTTTTAGATTACCACATAGTTCAAACCTGGATGATTAATCAGTTTTTTACCTTTTTTTTGAAGCAAAATCTGTCCTGGTGGATCTGAGTAGACGTGTGAAAGGAAAGCAAGAGCAGCCATTTAAATCTCCATGGAACAGTGTAATATGGCAAATGGGGGGGCACGATTCAGAAAAATGTCACTATTCCATATAATCTTTAGGCTCCAAGTGGATTCAAACCACATTTCTCAATTACAAAATTGAGTTCACAGTATGGAAAATGTAGTTACTTTTCCCATGTGATAGTACACTGCATTCAAAACGAAAATGAATGAATTTTTTTTTTTTTTTGCACACCCCTAAGGAAAGCTGAAGCAAAGTGGCCTTGTCGTTTTTAGTCAGCCATGTCGTCGTGTTCTGGTGCAGCATCTCCGTTCGTTACAGGAATTCAGTCGTTCTCATACGGCCCCATGGTGAGAACTATTAAAGTCAGATGGCGGCTGTCTTTTCGCGTAGCCTCCGCTGCCTCAGCTGGCATAGAAAGGGTTAATTCCCCCTCCGACGTGCAAGGTACGCCAGCTGTCTGTAACCTAGCTGTTTGTACTCTAGCCCCTATCCTGTCCTCGTCCCCAAACCCCTCACACAGGTCTGACTCTCCTTCGCCTGCCGCGCACAGACATACATACTCTGCTGCTGTGGCTAGTGCTACATGCTACTACACCACGGGGTGATCCAAACACTAAATTTTCTCAATGTAATTTATCCTCTGTCTCTATTGTTGGCTTGACTTTGGTTCGCTTTGTGACTGCCATCCTCTTCCTCTTTACCTGTTGTCATGAGTTATATATGTTACGCCCTACACCAGTGTACACTGAGTTATTTCTTCATCTTGTTGAGTTTTAGTAGAAATTATTAACGATTGCTTCAACCAAAATTGGAAAGTCCTGGGAGAATGAAGACCTGCTGACAGTGAGTCACAGTCTGCTTGTCAGCAATCGCTCTGTGATGAGGACTGGCCTGATTCAGTAATTGATGTGGGTTGAATTTTATTCGGTTTTCTCTTGGTTGAAAGGGCGAGAACTACGAGTCCGCTGTGAGGCCCTCCCTCTTTGGCTTTCCAGCTGCTGTTTAACTAAAGAGTAAAGGACCTTGGACTGTCAGAGCCACTCAGCGGGCCTGAATCTGAGCTGCAGCCGAGACTACTAACTGCTCAGCTCCTTGTAGTTTGGGTTTTCTAACTCTGTGATTCAGGGAGCTTGTATAAGACAACAACTGCTTAGCCATCTGTGGGGCATGAGGGTTAACGCGACACCTGATTAATCCCCTGATTTTTATTTTTTGTCATCAAATTATAAAACTATAAGTTTGGTTCAGTCCTTGTAAAGCCGCACTAGCAGACCATCTTGATATCAAGACTTAAGACTGGGATGTGGCTGAAGACTGGGAGTCGATCCTTACAGTAGCTCCACTGAAGAGTTTAAATGGTGGAATGTGGTTGGAAGGTCTTATCGTTGAGTCCATTCTGGATCGTCCACCTCTCACCAGTAATCAGTCACATATAAAACAATAGTGCTTTGCTAGAGGCTGGCCGAGTCTGGTTCTGCATTACCTTTATGTCATTGATAATGTATGTCCCTTTTATTCAGAATATAAGCCTATCTGATGCAACCCGTCTTATTTACTTGATGCTCATTGTAGCCTGTGTGTTTTGGTGGACACGTGGTGGTGTTCATATAAATAAGCCTTTTTCATTACCTAATTTGTTACACTAGCATACTGGTGTGTCGAGGGCTTTGCGTCTATGGCACAAAAGCTTTGCCCAATTCTGAGGCTACATCTTCCCAAAGTCAAGGCCTGCAAAGGTCGTCCTTCAGAGGACTTGAGGCTAGGTGAGCCTGCACAAATAATTAGAGTTAAAAACTAATGTTTTTCAAGTTGTAGAAGTTGACTTGTAAATATGACTGAATGAGAAACTGGTTTTCCAAATCAATGGTACAGATGTTATAGGCGAGTTGAACATTTGCTTAAGTACATTAAGTGTTGAAGCTCAAGCCAAGATAACCCTGACTCATCATCGGGGTTATCTGGTGTAAGATGGTACACAGTATAGGCAGAAAGGAGAGAGAGAGATGGGGCGATGACCTACAACAAAGGTCCTTGGCTACACTCGAGTTGGGACTGAAGAGTTTGCAATGCATTATGGGATACGGACGACTGGAGAGGATACAGGTGTGTTCTCCAAATTTGGACAGCTGCATTTTTTTTTTTGACCACAGTGGGGAGCCTTTAAAATGGGCCTGTTTTTCATCAAACCCTCAAGAACATTGAAGCCACAGGAACATGCAAACTATACATGACTTTTTTATGAAGGTTTATTCCCATTCTGTCTATGCTATCATTTGTTTCAAGTGAAAAGTCTTTGTATAAGTGCGTAGAGAACAGACATGGTGGGTTTAGATGTGCTTTATAGTCCGGTCTAACGTACCTTTCTTGTCATGCAGCCCACTCACAAACCCTGTGCTCTGCGGTTCAGTGAAGTTCACATTAGCTGTGATACTGCGGTAGTCTCCCTCCATTGATCTGAAGTTTATGTGCATTCACCTGCCTGATCTACACATTGTACAGAGATGTCATAGTACATGGTCAGTTAGGTACCATAGTAACTCAACAAAATATTAGTGCAGAAATTGTTTTTCTTCATTAGACTTGGATGGAGCATGTGTGGGATCTTATTGCCGAATAAGCAGGTACAGGGATAGGTGGACGATGCTGTAAGTATTGAAGTAAATTGTATATCCTTTTTCTCTTGGGCATTAGTACAGTATTACTAGTGCAGTGCCTGTTCAGAACGCGGGATTGCTTGGCCGCCGGTATTGCTGCTTTCCGACAACCCGTCACCAAACAAGTGTAACGTCAACACTTCACTTCATTGGCCTTCAGCAATACACTGCCATGACATAGCTGCATCCCCTGGTAATGCTGGGACCAGAGTATTCCTGGGAAAAAGATGTGTTCAATCTCTAATATATGTGTGTGTGTGTGGGTGTGTGTGTGTGTGTGTGTGTGTGTGTGTGTGTGTGTGTGTGTGTATGAGTGTGTGTTTGCCTGCACCCACAAACGTTCTCACCAGTGGTGTCATAGAACTTGATTACTGGAGGAAAAGATCTGAAACTTCCTCCACCACTGATTGACCATGCATACACCCTGGCCGCCCACAACGGAGTTCACAGTACTCAGGTTCGTCTGGTGGTCTCTTTAAAGCTCCATGTCATGTTTTGGTGAAAAGACCCTTTGCTGGCAAAAAAATATATATATATAGATATATATATATATATATATATTTTTTTTTTTGTGGGTACCCGTTCAGGCAAGTCATACTGCAGCGTATATTACATACATAGGTATATTTTAAATATTCATTCATCAGAATTATATTTACAAATGATTGTGGAATGAATATTTAAAAAACTGTCTGTTAACATGTTATGAATGTTACGTTCATAGGTTTGTTACCAGAGGGTGCTTTACGTCGCTGTTGGCAACACTTTTCTTTTAAAAATACAATTCAAATACAGATAAATACAAGATTTTGTTACATGTTTCTGGATTATTTTTTTTTTTTTAATACACATTGGATTTTAAATAACCAAAATTTGTTGTATTCAGCCTTAAAAATCTTTTGTCGGTCGGGCTCAAGCAATACAGTATATACAATGGGGCTAAAAGCTTGGGCACCCAGGTAAAACTTCACTAATGGGCATAAAGAAGCCAAGAAAAGATGGAAAATTTCCAAAAGGCATCAAATGACAGATTAGACATTCATATATGTCACAAAAAAGTTATTTTTATTTTCATCATTTACACTTAAAAATAACAAAAAAATGGCATCTGCAAAGTTTGGGCACCCTGCAGAGTTTCTAGCATGCACCGCCCCCTTGGAAAGCTGAGACCTGACAGTGTCATGGATTGTTCTCAATCATCGTCTGGAAAACACAGGTGATGTCAATCTTAAGGTTTCAAATTTCCAGACTCATCTGACCTTGCCCCAACCATCAGCACCAGGGTTTTCTAAGCGTTAGTCAAATAGTTGACGCTCACATAGCAGGAGAAGGCTACAAGAGATAGCAAAGTGTTTCAGGTGCCAATATCCTCTGTTCAGAAGTATTAAGAAATGGCAGTCATCAGGAACACTGGAGTTAAAGCAAGATTGGAAGACCAAGAAAAATATCAGACAGAACAGCTCGCCGGATGTGGAGAAAAGCAAGTCCAAACCCACGTTTGACTGCACGTCCATCCAGAAGACCTGGCAGACACTGGAGATATGCTACACCATTCACTATAAAGAGATACTGTACAAATATATGGTCTTCAAGACCCTATATTTCTTAAGAGTCATCAGAAGAAAACCCTTATACGTCCTCACCACAAAAACAGTGTTTGTAGTTTGCAGATGAACATATAGAAAGGCTTGATGCATGTGGGAACAAGTCTATAGGCCGATGAGGGTATTATAAAACTTTTTGGCCGGAATGAGCAAAGGTACGTTTGGAGGAGAAAGGGCACAGAACTTAATGAAAAGAACCTCTGTCCAACTGTTAAGCATGGCGGTGGATCAATCATGCTTGGGGTTGTACGCAGCCAGTGGCACAGGAAAATTCCTAGTAGAAGGAAAAAGGATTCAATTAAATTTCAGCATATTTGGACGCTAACTTGATGCCACTGTGAAAAAGCTGAAGTTAAAGAGGGATGGCTTTACAAATGGATATGATCCTAAAACACCTCAAAACCACGGTGGATTACATCAAGAGGCGTAAACTGAAGGTTTGCCATGGCCTTTCAATCTCCTGACACCGCCATGCTTAACAGTTGGACAGAGGTTCTTTTCATTAAGTTCTGTGCCCTTTCTCCTCCAAACGTACCTTTGCTCATTCCGGCCAAAAAGTTTTATATTAACCTCATCGGCCTATAGAACTTGTTCCCACAATGCATCAAGCCTTTCTATATGTTCATCTGCAAACTACAAACACTGATTTTTGTGGTGAGGACGTATAAGAGGTTTTCTTCTGATGACTCTTGAAGAAATATAGGGTCTTGAAGACCATATATTTGTACAAGTATCTCTTTATAGTGGAATGGTGTAGCATATCTCCAGTGTCTGCCAGGTCTTTCTGGATGGATCGTGCAGTCAAACGTGGGTTTGGACTTGCTTTTCTCACAATCCTGCGAGCTGTTCTGTCTGATATTTTTCTTGGTCTTCCAGATCTTGCTTTAACTTCCAGTGTTCCTGATGACTGCCATTTCTTAATTACATTCTGAACAGAGGATATTGGCATCTGAAAACACTTTGCTATCTTCTTGTAGCCTTCTCCTGCTATGTGAGCGTCAACTATTTGACTAACTGCTTAGAAGAACCCCTGGTGCTGATGGTTGGGGCAAGGTCAGATGAGTCTGGAAATTTGAAACCTTAAGATTGACATCACCTGGTCTTTCCAGACGATGATTGAGAACAATCCATGACACTGTCAGGTCTCAGCTTTCCAAAGGGGGCGGTGCACTGCTAGAAACTCTGCAGGGTGCCCAAACTTTTGCAGATGCCATTTTTTTGTTATTTTTAAAGTGTAAATGATGAAAATAAAATATAACTTTTTGTGACATATATGAATGTCTAATCTGTCATTTGATGCCTTTTGGAAATTTTTCCATCTTTTCTTGGCTTCTTTATGCCCATTAGTGAAAGTTTTACCTGGGGTGCCCAAGCTTTTGAGCCCCATTGTATATACTGTATGTGCTTGAGCCCGACCGACAAAAGATTTTTAAGGCTGAATACAACAAATATTTGGTTATTTAAAAATCCAATGTGTATTAAAAAAAAAAAAATAATCCAGAAACATGTAACAAAATCTTGTAGTTAGTCTTGTATTTGAATTTGTATTATTTAAAAAGAAAAAGTGTTGCCAACAGCGACGTAAAGCACCCTCTGGTAGACAAACTATGGAACGCTAACATTCATAACATGTTAACAGACAGTTTTTTAAATATTCATTCATCACAATCATTTGTAAATATAAATTCTGATGAATGAATATTTAAAATATACAGTATGTATGTAATATACGCTGCAGTATGACTTGCCTGAACGGGTACCCACAAAAAAAAAAAAATATATATATATATATATATATATATATATATATATATTTTGCCAGCAAAGGGTCGTTTTCACCAAAACATGACATGGAGCTTTTAAGAGACCACCAGACAGAAGCCTGAGTACTGATGAACTCCGTTGTGCAGGGCCAGGGTGTATGCATGGTCAGAATCAGTGGTGGAGGAAGTATTCAGATCTTTTACTCCAGTAATCAAGTTCTATGACACCACTGGTGAGAACGTTTGTGGGTGCAGGCAAACACACACTCATACACACACACACACACACACACACATATTAGAGATTGAACATCTTTTATTCCCAGGAATACTCTGGTCCCAGCATTACCAGGGGATGCAGCTATGTCATGGCAGGTGTATTGCTGAAGGCCCAATGAAGTGAAGTGTTGACGTTACACGTTGTTTGGTTGAGCGGTTGTCGAGAAAGCAGCAATACCGGCGGCCAAGCAATCCGCGCGTTCTGAACAGGCACTGCACTAGTAATACTGTACCTAATGCCCAAGAGAGAAAAGGATATACAAATTATACTTCAATACTTACAGCATCGTCCACCTATCCTCTGTACCTGCTTATTCTGCAATAAGATCCCATCACTGCTCCATCCAAGTCTAATGAAGAAAAAACAATTTCTGCACTAATATTTTGTTGAGTTACTATGGTAACTAACTGACCATGTACTATGACATCTCTGTACAATGTGTAGAATCAGGCAGGTGAGATGCACACATAAACTTCAGATCAATGGAGGGGAGACTACAGCAGTATCACAGCTAATGTGAACGTCACTGAACCGCAGAGCACGAAGGGTTTGTGAGTGGGCTGCATGACAAGAGAAGGGTAGGCGTTAGACCGGGACTATAAAGCACATCTAAACCCACCATGTCTGTTTCTACGCACTTATACAAAGACTTTATCACTTGAAACAAATGATAGCAGTAATAGCAGAATGGGAATAAACCTTCACATTAAAAAAGTCATGTATGAGTTTGCATGTTCCTGTGGCTTCAATGTTCTTTGAGGGTTTGATGAAAAACAGGCCCATTTTAAAGGCTCCCCACATGTGGTCAAAAAAAAAAAAATGCAGCTGTCCAAATTTGGAGAACACAACCTGTATCCTCTCCAGTCGTCCGTATCCCATAATGCATTGCAAACTCTTCAGTCCCAGACTCGAGTGTAGCCAAGGACCTTTGTTGTAGGTCATCGCCCCATCTCTCTCTCTCCTTTCTGCTCTATACTGTGTACCATCTTACACCAGATAACCCCGATGATGAGGTCAGGGTTATCTTGGCTTGAGCTTCAACACTTAATGTACTTAAGCAAAATGTTACAACTCGCACTATAAACATCTGTACCATTGAATTTGGAAAACCAGTTTCTCATTCAGTCATATTTACAAGTCAACTTCTACAACTTGAAAAACATTAGTTTTTAACTCTAATTATTTGTGCAGGCTCAGCCTAGACTCAAGTCCTCTGAAGGACAGACCTTTGCAGGCCTTGACTTTGGGAAGATGTAGCCTCAGAATTGGGACAAAGCTTTTGTGCCATAGACGCAAAGCCCTCGACACACCAGTATGCTAGTGTAACAAATTAGGTGAATGAAAAAGGCTTATTATATGGAAACACCACCACGTGTCCACCAAAACACACAGGCTTACAATGAGCAATCAAGTAAATAAGACGGGTTGCATCAGATAGGCTTATAATTCTGAATAAAAAAGGGACATACATTATCAATGACATAAAGGTAATGCAGAACCAGACTCGGCCAGCCTCTTAGCAAAGCACTATTGATTTTTATATGTGACTGATTACATGGGTGAGAGGTGGACGATCCAGAATGGACTCAACTGATAAGACCTTCCAACCACATTCCACCATTTAAACTCTTCAGTGGAGCTACTGTAAGGATCGACTCCCAGTCTTCAGCCACATCCCAGTCTTAAGTCTTGATATTAAAGATGGTCTGCTAGTGCGGCTTTACAAGGACTGAACCAAAATTGTAGTTTTATAATTTGATGACAAAAAATAAATAAAATCAGGGGATTAATCAAGGGTGTCGCCGTTAACCCTCATGCCCCACAGATGGCTAAGCAGTTGTTGTCTTATACAAGCTCCTCTGAATCAACAAGAGTATAGAAAACCCAAACTACAAGGAGCTGAGCAGTTAGTAGTCTCGGCTGCAGCTCAGATTCAGGCCCCGCTGAGTGGCTCTGACAGTCCAAGGTCCTTTACCTCTTTAGTTAAACAGCAGCTGGAAAGCCAAAGAGGGAGGGCCTCACAGCGGACTCGTAGTTGCTCTGCCCTTTCAACCAAGAAGGAAAACCGAATAAAATTCAACCCACATCAATTTACTGAATCAGGCCAGTCCTTCATCACAGAGCGATTGCTGACAAGCAGACTGTGACTCAGCTGTCAGCAGGTCTTCATTCTCCCAGGAGACTTTCCAATTTTGGTTGAAGCAATCGTTTAATTAATGTCTACTAAAACTCAACAAGATGAATGAGAATAACTCAGTGTACACTGGTGTAGGGCGTAACATATATAACTCATGACAACAGGTAAAAGAGGAAGAGGATGGCAGTCACAAAGCAGAACCAAAGTCAAGCCCAACAATAGAGACAGAGGATAAATTACATTGAGAAAATTTAGTGTTTGGATCATCCCAGTGGTGTAGTAGCATGTAGCACTTAGCCACAGTAGCAGCAGAGTATGTATGTCTGTGCGCGGCAGGCGAAGGAGAGTCAGACCTGTGTGAGGGGTTTGGGGACAGAGGACAGGATAGGGGCTAGAGTACAAACAGCTGAGGGTACAGACAGCTGGCGGTAACCTTAGCACGTCGGAGGGGGAATTAACCCTTTCTATGCCAGCTGAGGCAGCAGGAGGCTACGCGAAAAGACAGCCGCCATCTGACTCTTAATAGTTCTCACCATTGGGGCCGTATGAGAACGACTGAATTCCTGTAACGAACGGAGATGCTGCACCAGAACACGACGACATGGCTGACTAAAAACGGACAAGGCCACTTTGCTTCAGCTTTTCCATTAGGGGTGTGCAAAAAAAAAAAAAAATTCATTCATTTTCGTTTTGTAATGGCGAGTGTACTATCACATGGGAAAAGTAACTACATTTTCCATACTGTGAACTCAATTTTGTAATTGAGAAATTGTGTTTGAATCTAATCTTGAGCCTAAAGATTTATATGGAATAGTGACATTTTCTGAATCGTGCACCCCCATTTGCCATATTACACTGTTCCATGGAGATTTAAATGGCTGCTCTTGCTTTCCTTTCACACGTCTACTCAGATCCAACCAGGACAGAGTTTTGCTTCAAAAAAAAGGTAAAAAACTGATTAATCATCCAGGTTTGAACTATGTGGTAATCTAAAAGGTCTCGTCAAACTGCCAATTTCTCTGTGACCTACATAGCAAGCTTCCACTGACCTACTGCTTTGTTTGACCACCTCCTGGCCAGTCTATAAACAGCGCTGGCTTTTAGTTCAGAGTCAAGGCAGCGCATAGTAAACATAGGCCACCGTAGTGTAATCCATTCCTTGATAAAAGAAGTCATTTCCTCCTGAAGTCCCTGTCCTGCTCCTTTTAAAACAATCCTACACACCAATATATCACATATCATCTCCATCAGTAAAAATTGCCCTGTCCACTGTAATATTGGAATATACTTGAACACACACACACACACCACACACACACACCACACACACACACACACACACACACACACACACACACACCACACACACACACACACACACACACACACCACACACCCAAACACACACCACCCACCACACACAACCACCACACACACACACACACACAACACACACACACACCACACACACACACAACCACACACACACACACACACGACAATTAGTCAACGGTTATTAATCTGCAGCGGTTTTGAGCATGAAAGCCATTTCAAAAGCAAAACTTTATCTTCTTAATTGTGGAGGATTTGCCATTTTCCTCTGCCTTGTTATATGAAACTATATTTTGGAGTTTTGTCAGACAAAACAAGCAATTTGAGGACGTCACCTTGGGTTCTGAGAGGCTGTGATGGATTTTTGTCACTTTTTTCCCCCAGACATTTTACCAAATATTTAATTGATTCAAAATGATTATAATGAATTTCGTCTTTAGTTGCAGCCCTACAATATAACACCGTAATATACACTATATCTTTATACTTGTTGGATATTCTTAATAAATGATTGTAAAGCTTTGCATCAGCCTGAGAGGAAATGGTAAAGAGAGGTTTTGTCACAAAACCTGGCTTAAATTCCTTTAAATTGTATCAGAGATTCTCATTTTCAAATCAACCTAACTATACTGCTATCCTTGCTTTGCATGGCAACAAATGGAGGGCTGAGTCGTCTGGAATAAGCAATGAATCCTCTGGACTCAAGAGTGCACAGCCACGGAGAGAACCCTCCATAACATGCCAAGTCATTTATTTATCAAGAGAGGGGCGTTATTTTATCCAGCGACAGAGAGCTCTCATATACATCCTGCCCCTCCTATGAACAAATGAGACATCTTAATATAAAAAGGATCATGAGATAAAATTCAATAAAAGCCAATCATGAGGAAAAATCGGCAAGCTTATTTACACACAAGAATTCTAGGGTTCTTTGGTTTTATTCTCTTCTCTTTAAAAGTCCTTTCAACACCACGTTTTCCAGATTTTGGGCCTTTGTAAGGGTTCTATATATGGTGCAAGAATAACAGCCTCCATTGCCCTTTCACATTCACAGACATCATACGAAAGACCCCGTTTTGAAGTAACAGGAAAGGAGAGAGTAATTAAAAAGAGTAGGACACAAATGATTCCCTGTTCATGAGGGATTAATCCTTCCAAATTGAAGGTGACAACTGGCAGGCTCGTTCAGTGTTGGTTGGAGAGCCCATTGTGCAGTTTACTGGTGGCTGGCCCTCGTCTAATCTCCCATTTGCTGGCTCCCATCTCCCCCTCTGTCACACTGCCAGCAACATGGAATTCGCAGCTCCATTTGGGACTGCTAAAAAAGGCAAGGCAGCCCAAGTGGAGGAGGTGCAGCCAATGGCGGCTGACCTGTCCAGTTGCTTTCTGTAAAATAAGGGGATGGAAGGGGGAGGGGGGTTTGACACATAACGTTGCTTTCCTCCACTCAAACACAGCCAGCTCTCACTGTCAGAATCCCTCCAACCATACCGCCACCTCTCTCTACATATAGCCTGTTTAGGAGCAGCCTTGTGATAAGAGCGCATATCTGAGTAAATTAACTTTCCATTATCTCAGGGATTGTTTCTTGTCACCTACTTCAAGCCACTGCTCTTCCCTTACAACAGCCATTAGACAAGAAGACAGAAGAAAATGGTAAATACTTTCTCTTTTTAAGTACCGTTGTCCATTTAAGACTGCTAATTCATTATCAAATCAATTTCTCTGGGGAGACAATTTAAACACACAATATGTTAAATAAAGAGGCAGATCTGTCGCAGCAGGGTGTCAAAAGAGCCACTAAGCACAAAAGGAGAAAACAAACATCATAAACATGTCAGCTGTTAGTCTGGACAGTGGCCTCAGTCGAGACGTGTTGCTTGTGACAGTACACAATGTGATCTGTGCTAATGAGCAGAGCAACAAAAAGGCTTCATCAGGATTACAACAGCAATATGGCACTGACAGCCAGATCACAGGCGGGAGAGAGAAGGAGAGAGAGATAAAAAAAAAGGAGGAGGAGGGGAACACCAGAAGACTGTGATATAGAGAATTCAATACTAAGATGGATCCTCTAAGCAAACATGAGTTGTGGGATTTGCAATCCCCTTTCAAAATATCCCAAAAAGCATAAAAACATCTGTACGATATTAAGAAGCAGCCAGAGAAGCCATAACAATCCAAAAGATCTGATGGAGAGTGCCACAATAATTACAAATATACATGCTTTTTGTGAAGTGTTTTTATGTAATATCTGGTGTAAACACCTTTCCCTCCACCTCTACGTCAGACATTAACCCTTCACATAATGCCTTCTACAGCCCTGAACTTGTTGCCTTCAGCTTTTGGTTTTACGAACTAAATGTGTGCTGCAATAGCAATAGAAAAGCCAGGGTTTTAAACTTAATGTCTTATTATCTTAGCCGATTCAACCTTTGGGTATTAATAAAGTTACCCTGAACTTGAACAATACACTGATTCTCACCCTGTGTGACTAGATGCCAATTGATGTTTCCAGAATAAAGTCTGTGCTCTTCATTCTGATATCTCTCACTGCTAGATTACATCTAGCAAGCTTCCAGTGCCAGATTTAGGTTTTGATGACCCAAGACTCAGCCTTTTCAGTATTTAACTAACAACCAACCATACTAAACTGTCTAAACTATGACAACAAGGTGTGGTGTGATGCGAAGCATGACATGGATCCTGTACGGCCCACTATAGGCCTTATCGGTTATTTCTTTACTCATTTTAGTGAATAGTTTAGAAGAAATTGGACACTTCCAGAGCAGTGTTTTGCTACACTGAAATTCAGAAAGAAACTGTTGTCTATGTAAAATGACTTGGATTCTTGACTTTTCTTTTAATCCAGTAATATACAAAGCAAACTTTGAGCATTCTGTCTACTTCACTTCTAAGTCTTTCTTTGGTTCTCCTCCACTTCCCCCACCAGCCATTGCAAACTCAAACTCTGAACTGTTTAGACTAGCTTGGACTGTATGCATGACTAGCTTGGACTATATGTATGACAGACTACTCTTGATGAATAATGTCCAGACGCTGCAGAGGTGCACGCAGCGACCACGCAGCATCTCTACTGCACAAAAACAATCCTTTGAAATCAAAGCCTCCGTATCCACCTGCCATGTCCTAAACAACGGTGCCGGTAATCCTGACATGGATCACATTATGAAAAGTGTGTCTCTCTGTGTGTAGTGTTCCCATGCTGGTCTCTCACACTCATAATTGCAGCGGGTGGCAGAGGTCACATTGTCACTACCAGCCACCTAAATAAGCATCATATGAAAAAGATGAAAATGTGAAACTTTTGCTCAAATAGTTCCGTTGAGCCCACTCATATCTACATCCATTCCTCCCCTCTATATCACTAAATGAGTGGTGGGGGGGTGGGGGGTGGTCGGGGGGGTAGAATCACAGGACTCCAAAGACAGCTGCAGCTTATAAGGAATGTGAGGGGCCTCAGCCAAGAAAGCAGGCAGGGAAACCATACCATATATGGCAACATAGGCAGAATCTAATTTTTATCAATGAGCAGAGGGGGCATACAGTAAGAGTGGCCTAACATGCAAAAGGTTGATCTCCCATCTTTGACGGTGTATGGTACGTGTTAGTTAGTGCCTTGTAAAAACAGCACGCAGGCAAACAGGCCTGGAAGCGTCTGTCTTCAAAGGGGCGTACTTAAGCCGTGTAAACAGCAGAGGAAATCTTGGCTTCCAGCATGTG
Organism: Etheostoma spectabile; assembly: GCF_008692095.1. Classification (NCBI taxonomy): domain Eukaryota; kingdom Metazoa; phylum Chordata; class Actinopteri; order Perciformes; family Percidae; genus Etheostoma; species Etheostoma spectabile. The sequence continues at coordinate 905,171 of NC_045740.1, forward strand.
AGTGCACCAAGGTGTGGACAGTGAAGTGTGTCTGCTGATGAATTTACCGCTTTGCTTTAACATCTCAAAGACCCCGAGGTTTAAGGACGCTTGCAGTAATGTAGTGGGAAATACGGGGGTCGCAAACTGCAGGTTTTTCATTAGGGACGAGAAGAGCCAGCTAATGATTATGAGGAGTAGAAATTCATCTTTCGTCATTTAATTCAACTTAAGTCAATCATGACCATTTTTTTTAGAGGGAATTTGAAAAACGGCACAAAATGTCTGATGTTCCAATATTTTCAGAAATGTAAGTTTCACCCATGAACACAAGACAGCTCCATCACAAAATCAAAGATAAACACTTCCATGTAGCAGACTGCATGTTTCTCATCCTAACACAACCCAGACCTGCTGGGAGTCCTGAGAGTGTTACGAGGCTTTCCTGGATGAGAGGTCAGAAAGGTAAAGTGTAGCCAGCTCCCTTTTGGGAGTAAGATCATTCTCTGCCTCTTATATGGCTTTCCCTTATCATTAGATCCCTTTAAAAAAAAGAAAAGAAAAGAAAAAAAAAAAAAAAAGGACTTTTTGGTTTAATCAAAAAAGGACTTGGTGCCCAGAACCAAACCCCAAGCCCAAAACAGAGGCTTTACATCTAACAGGCAAAAGTCCAAAACTGTGTTTATGATAGGACAAAAGATATTTTTCCACAGCTGATGTGGGTTTGATTTATTTGCTCTCTTTGTGTGCTTATCGGGCCTTTTCCGGAGAGATTTCCCACTATAGGCATTAGTAACTCTCTTACTCTCTTTATCAGTTTTTCTTTTTTTTTTTGTTTCATTTGCAATGCAATTTATGTCTCTATTGGAAAGCAGACAGTGAGTCACACAGACTAACTTGAGTACCATAGGGGAAAAGGGCTGTGGGGAAAGGGACAGAAATGAGTGCATTTAATTTTGGGGCTTCACAGCTACAGCCTCACTACAATCTTCCCAAAAGAGACAAGAGTGTGTTCTTAATTTTCTGTCCTAACTGCCTAGAGGACCGGTCTAGACCTTTCCACTTTTTGATTCTAACCTTTATGTCGCCCATGCTCTCAGACTCAGACACCTGATAGGTGAGGTCTGTCTCCTCAAAGCCCGTGGCACTCATGCGCTGGTCAGTGGAGGGGTCAGAGCGCGGCGGCGAGTCCGGCGAGTTGAGGCATGTTTGGATCAGAGCTTTGCCCGTTTCACTTGTAATCATGGGTTGGAGTTTGCGGGTGGCAAAAGTGTAGACGTGACCCGTTTCACTGGCCACAAGCAGCAGAACCTGGGTCCCCGTCAGCGTGGAGAGTTCATAGGCCTGGGAAAGAGAAAAAAGGAAATTCAAGTATATGACGGAGATGGGAGGCTAGAATTTAAACATCAGAAAGATATAGTTCATCAAATTGGGGCTTGGATTACCTTTGTCTCATAGACAAAAGTAATCTCTACTGGTAAGGGAATGTAAGAGATAAAGTGAACCTCAAGTGAAAACAATGCCCTAGCAAAGAAAACTATCTAAAAAACACTCCTGTAGAAGTCTGACGTATAGCACAAACAAAGCTAAAACAACATGAGATAAGGCTCCCAAAATAGAGAGTGGGATATAGCTGAAAGACTGATTGTAGCTGGGGACTGGCTTGCAGGGGCAGTTGTAGTAACTCAGTCTTGACGAAGGACACAACGAATTATTCTTAACACCCAGAGGTAGAGGACTGTGAAACATGAGGACGCCATCAGTCTGCTGTCTTGTCATTCATTATACAGCATACACACACCTCCTGTGAAACCTTTTTATCTAAATGAGTCATAAGTTATGTGGAGGATGCTTCTGGTGCTGTGAAGGCACCGTGCCATTACCGTCACCTTGGTGAACACAGAACAGTCGGAGCTGGCTGATAGACGTTTCATTGTAAGCTGGAGCACGGGAGGAAGAGACAAATCACATTCAAATTAAAAAGGACTTTATTGAGCGGTTATAAAACCATGCACTCATTGCGGGTCTGCTCCATCATGCTCAAACACTGTGTTCATTATTGGCCCTATCAGGCCAGTCCTCTATATGTGGGCACACGCTGATTGTACAATTGTCTTTTGTGTGCAATAATATGATGACAGAGCACAGAAAGGCTAATAATGGCCAGCTACTGCTGTAGTGACTCAATGCCACACAGCGCACTTTAAACCTTAATTACATAGGAGGTTTTTGATGCTTTGTGTATTGAAGAACGATGTTAAAAGGGAATCTCTGGTTGTACAATTCACCTCAGCGCCTGCTAATGCAGCACTACAGAAGCAGGTAATGAACTACACAGCTCCAGTCATCCTCTACCACCACCATCTCCCTTGATTAGCGCTGCAGCAGTCACAGAGAGGTCTCTAACGGCAGAGCCTGATGTTTGGCCAACATCCAAAGCAGAATAGGACTAATGTGTCACTTTACATGTGCTCAGTGGCAGCGCAAACTAGACCCACACAATGCTAACCACACAAAGTTACCTTACTCTGCTAATGTTCTCATCAATATTCATGCAGAGTGCGGGGGGGGGGGCTCAACCCTGGCATTTAATTGGTTCCTCGGTCATAAAATTCCTAGTCAAGCCTATATATCAAAATAAAAAAAGGGAGCAAAAGATAAAGTCATGGATGCAAACATCTCCATATGCAATTCAAAACATCCACTGGTTTATGTAGTCTACTAGTTTCAATCCCTGGAACACCCTGAACAACTTCTGTTGTCGCAACGATGCAAAGTCAGAAAGTGTAGCACTGTGGGCAGTGCTGAAACCATTAGTCAATTAGTTGACAAACAGAAAATTTAACTATTTTGATTATCTAACAATTGTTGAATCCAATTATACTGGCTTGTTTTCAGCTTCTGAAATGTAATGATTTGGTGTGTTTATATCACTGTAAATTGAATAAATTAACCTAAATAACTTTGGATTTTGGATGGTTGTTCAGCCTAAAAAAAAAGTTATTGAAGAATTCCCCTTGGGCTCTGGGAAATTCTGATAAACTGCTAATGGGGTGGCTTGGGGCCCGGAGGTAAAATGGTGGCCCCACAACCACAAGGTTGGCGGAACAACCCGAGGTCATCCGGCCACATGTCCAAGTGTCCCTGAGCAAGACACTGAACCCCAAGTTGCTCCCCAGACGCTGCATGTATAGCTGTCCAGTACTCCTAATACCTAGGATGGGTTAAATGCACTACTAGAATGTCACTACATTGTACTGTGTGTATGTGATGATTAAGAATAAAGTTTGATCTTTTTGATGGTAACTTTCTTTATGGCTTAATCCTTCATTCTTTCAATCCATCATTATAGATATAAAATGATTTAAAAACTGCCCATTGAAAGTTGCCGGAGCCAAGGTAGTGTCTCCAAATTGCTGTCCGACCAACTGAACGAAACCCTGAAAAAGTAATTTAGTAAACCTGCACCTAATTTGTATTGTGCAAGTATTTACGTGCAAATGATCTAAAGCATATATGAGAAGAGAACAAACTGGCCTATGCTTAGCACACCACATCAACATTAAATCTAGGCCCATCCTAAAACCAGTTTGACACTAGTCTACTATGTTATCTTCCCACTCCACCCACCTCTCAATTTCTGTGATGGCTGACGTAGTGTAGGCATCATTTCAAAATAATTCTATCCACACAGTGTGTCAAATAGTGTTCATGTTGCCAAGAGCCTACATAAAAGACACCTCAGTTTCCACGACAACAGTCTGAAATACATAGAAAGAGAAATACAGCAGAGTACAGAAAGCAGGCGCTTCAAAGTAACACAAGAACAAATACAAACTCTTGCACTACAATAAAGCATTGTGTTTATTTAAGCTCCTAATGGAAAAATGACCATGTCTACAGCAAAACAACTGCTTTGCTTCTGGTCACCAGCTGACCTCTTCTCCAAATAATCAACTTAAGATGCCTTGACGCCACATAGCAATACTTAATCATGGCAGTAATCATGGGCTTGAGCTCCAGTGAAATTCTGGTACTAAACTTGTAGACAGTAATGGAAGCAATTATGATTGATTGCCATGGAGCAAGAGCTTTCGTCTTTAATGTCAACTGCTGCTGTTCCAGACCCACCTAACAAAACTGAAACCAAGACAAGTCATCACTGGATGAGGCTAGATGCTTGTATCAAAATGTGTAGTGCCATGATGCATGCACAGACAGTCCCCAGCTTCTCTCTTCTGTTCCAGTGCCCTTCCTGATCCCGTTTCCCTGGGGGTTAAGTCAGCTGTTGGCACCTATACAGGCCCGCTGCTGCTCACCACCGCATGGCTGCCGCCTGCAAGCAAAGCCCTGCTTTACAGGGACAGAGGGAGCAGCCTGTGCACTGAGGGCTTCTGATGGGAACTACTTCCAACAGTTCTAGGCCTGTCTGTCTGTGTATTACTGCCCGAATGAGTGTGTCAGTTTATCTGGAAATCTGTGTGCTTGTCAGGCAGTGTGTGTGTGTGTGTGTGTGTGTGTGTGTGTGTGTGTGGGCATGGTCATAAATAGAATTGTCATTTGCTCAAGTCTATTTAAAGCCAATTGCCTGTCATGAATGTTCTGACTCCCTCACATCCAGTGAGTCAGTTTATGCCACAATTGTTTTGGTCTTTTATAAGAAAGACATTAAGTATTAGACTTACTACAGGTCAAACGTCTCTAAATATAATGTAGGCCCACTATTATAAGTACTTCCCCTATGATAGAGATATATATATATATATATATATATATATATATATATATATATATATATATATATATATATATATATATATATATATATATAGCTTATTAAGCAACCCCATTGTTAATTCCATGAATGTATGAATCCACAGCACCACATATTTCTGCAGTAGGCCTATGGCTCAACACTAAAAGTGACACTCAAATCAAATTACTGTAGGCTAGCTGGATAAGCTACAAAGGCTGTCACCTGACTTACCTTCTTCATAATACCAGTCTTCCTCTTGCTGAAAGTGGTGTACCGTCTCAACTTGTTGTCAATAAATTCCATCTTTATCTTTACTCGCCCACGTGTTTTCTTCCCTGGCTTAGCCCCGGCGACCCCTCCGGGTACCATGCCGTAACCTCCGGGAGGTATTCCCACGTCCTGCCCCGTCACCGCAGCTTCCATCTCCCCTCTCTCCCGCTTCACCCCTCTCCTGCTGTCCCCGAGTGAACCCACGGGGTCGTCATCATCTCCGGAGTCAGAGTCATTGTCCGAGCCGCTGCATATGGGAGCACTTTCTCTGTCCGGGTTGAACCTAGCTCCGTGAGGCAACACAACTCCCGCGTTTAGCCCCACCATGTTGCCCTGGACGGCGGTCTGTAGAGGAGTAACCCCAGTTCCGTTCCCCGGTCTGGCGCCTCTCGGACCCCCTGGACCATTAGCCCCCAGCATCCCGACGGCGTCTCTTTGCCCCTGTCGCCCGGTAGCCCCGGCACTCTCGCTGACCCCCGGTAAAGCTAGCCCTGCTCTGACCAGCACGGGACGGTTCCCGCTACCGACAAGCCCCGACCCGTGTCCTGTGTTACCTCTGCCTGAAGGTGACCCGTTTCCAGATGGTGCCGATCCAGCCCGGCTCGGTAACATTCTATTTACTGAACCGAGTCTCGAAACACATGCCAGAAGAGCTGGAGCGCGTTGTCTCGTAAATGGCTGATACAACGCATACACGCCTGGGCCACAAAATGTAAACAAACCAGAGCAGTTGGAGGGTTGGAGACTTCAGGAAATTACCGAGACAAACTTTCAAAAGTGATACTGGCCCCAAGACCCTTCAATCCCGGCTCAGTATGGTTCACCCTCCTCCTCTATTTCCAAAACTCTGAACACTTTCTCAAAAAGGAAAACGCGAAGAGCGCCCTCAATGTCGATCCGCCATGTCACGTAGTCCACATTGTAAACCGGAAATAACACTAGTGTCGGCCTGTTGACGTTTGAATGCTTATTTTTACTGCACCAATGCCGCTATATTGATCTTTTCGTGGTTTTAGGGATGCATAAAAACACCAAATGTTGCAACGGCGTTTACCACAGCGGAGTAATATTACAACCCAGGAACTACTTTCCTCCTTATAAAGAGATACAATGTTTCCTTATATGGTGCTGTCTCTCCTTATTTGGTGAGTCACAGCGTCGCCTATCGATTGGCTGAGGATTATCTGAGCAGCGCTGTCATTGGTCAACAAGCCATCTCATTGGAATAAATACCAAAATGGTTGCGCTACCAACAACGTCACCGTGGATAGGCAGAGGCACCAAAATAACAAAACATCCAACTTTTTATTCCCTACAGGTTGTACTGTCATACCACAAACCATGTTTTCCCATAGTTTATACTTAAAATATATCTCAATGATCTTTATTGGTCGAATAACTTGGAATGATTCTGTCATGGAATTGTTTTTGAGTTTAGATATGCCTACAGTATTGTATTGCTGTTGGTGTTTAGATAAATTCTACTTAAGATCCTAAATAACTCTAAGATCACATACATAGGTTCCTATTTAATTTTTGGTTGCACTGTATACATAATCTCTTTTTCTTAAAACATGGTGGAATACTGTCCTAGCACACACAAGTTACCTTACCTGTGTCACACTAACGTTTTCAAGAATTGCAACACCACTGTTCACAGTGCTGGCAAGCTGAATAAGGTCTTTGAGTATTTGTAATCCACGGCAAAAGCATCTTGCATTCAATTTATTGCACTGCCAGGAAAATATCGTAACCTTTCATACTTTTCACAATAGGCCTTTTTCACAGCAGACATTATAGATCATAGCAGGAAAAGCACGGGTGTTACTCCTAACATTAACGATGCCTCAGCTCTATTAAAGTTTCCCAGTGAGCCATAATAGTGAGCCAGCATGCACAGTAAGCCTATGTTCAGCTATCATTCATTTAATTATTAACACGTGCTTTTCCTACTGTGATAAAAGTTCATCACAGGAAACTCTGTCAAAAGGCCCGCTGGTGTCCATATCTGACAGTGTCTGAAATGGTGCAGTAATTCCTACTCATCTGGGACTCCAGACAGGTTCAAACAAACGCCACTTCTTATGGTATTTCCAAATGGTTTCATAACCAAGATTTATTGGCAAGATGCTAAGGGATTTTTGTTGAAATGTAGCCTATGGACTTTCAAAACCATGAGTGCTCCTTGAGCTTAAATGCACTTGGAAAAAAAAGTTGTCACAATGTCACAAGTTTTGAATGAGTTGGACTAGAGTTGAACAGTAGTAAGTATGGACAAATTAAAATACACTGAATGACAAAAAATACATTTAACATACCAATACTAATAACTGTGTTATAAATTGGCTTTGAGGATACGAAAAACTCAAACATCTACAGTGAACTGCTAAAGTCGCCTTTGGACACCATATCAAATAAAAACAATGCCATATTAAACATTGTCTCTAATCCAAGACAACATGGAATCATATGGGAATCCTCCTTTGCAGCTATAAAAGGACATGTTAGTGTTTTCCAACTCTAAACATAATTATATGGAGAAAAAGTATTTGGCAAGCTTTTAGGATCAGGTTTAAAAAGATCTCCAGGAGATATACACTGCTCTCTAGAGGTTATTAAGAGAACTTTTTGGATTAGCAGCCAACAGAACATTATGTTGTATTTTAATGCCGCTGCAAGCAGGAGTTGCCATGAAAACTCATCAGCTGGCTTACAAGTGGCAACATTTCAAATACATTACAGTTAATACATTATATTAATAGAGATAACACACACCAGGCTACCACAGTATTATATTTTATATTATATTCCTACATTTTATCTGCTGCACTAATGTAGGTATCAGAGTCTAATTAGACCGCTTGACTGTAATTGTTGTGTAGATGGCAATAAAAGAACTTGAACAAATTCCCATGATCCTTTTCCATGATTCTACAGTGTTTCGGGAAATGCATAAAAGTATTTCAGCAGCCAAATGCCTAATTTGGAGTTTTCTTGTATAGTCTCCGTTAAGGAATAGTTTTTAGAAATGGTCCCTGCATGCAACTGCATTAACACAGAAACTTAGACTTAAAGGTGTGATTTAATATCAACCATCTAGATGAAGAATAAATTACTTGAAAGCAAGTTTTTATACCCAACTAAAAAGGAAGAAAAACCCACACCTAAAAAGGGATATTTTGGAGCCCGTGAGCGATGTGGTTCTTGAAGACGTGCTGGTATTTTAAGTATTAACCACAACACATTGGGTAAAAACACTGTGAACCTTTTATTGACAGCAGCATGTATACTTTTGTATATATCTGTGATTACTGTGAACACTTGCTGAAGCAGATTAAAAAAAGGAGGTCTAGGTGTGAGTGCCTAGCATTCATAAAAACAACATTACACTAAAAACAACGTATAAAAACAAGTTCATAAACAAAGGCCATTGCATTTGATTAGATAATGTCAAAAAAAAAAAAAGAGAGAGAGGGAAAACAGTTAAGATAATCCTTCATTTACCAGGCACTTAAACGAGTACTGGTGACCAGCGGCCACTCTTTTGACCTCCTTTGTACTTTGTTAGCACACTCAGCGGGTTACCAGACTGAACGCACACTGAGATGTTGGGATTCTCACACCGTGAGAATGAAAACATAGCATCAGAGAAGTACCGTACTGTTATAAACATAGTTTTTAAAAAAAATACAGGACCTTCATCATAAATAAACAGGCACCTGCATGTCCTACTACACAACATGATAGAGATAAAGAGGGATATTCTTTTTAAGTGAAGTTAGTGCATGGCTTCTACATTATTTACACATTGCCTGCTGTGATGGTCCACTTTGCAGCATTACACAAAACAATTGGACCTGGAAGGGGAGACTGTGATTGGACCTCTGAAGAAATGATGTTGGAGGTTAAACACAGCGATAGGCTGCAGCATGCCTGCAACATGATCATGTTGACGTGGTAATAATGAGGGTTCTTTACCCATTGGTCGTGACCGATAAAAAGCACCTCAAGGTTAATACAAGAACAGAACACACTCATAAAAACGTACAAAGCCCACACTGGCGCAATCTCATCTATTCTATATATTTCATTGGCTATGATCTTTTTTTTTTTCATGTTCCTGAAGAGTTACCATAACACCGATCGCTTATTCCACAAGTTTTCTCAAAACGCAAATCACGAGCATAACGAACGATGAACCTTCATGCAAATCCTATTCCACTTCTTCTTTGAATGTACACTGTAGCCTGGGAACAGTTCAGTGGCACGTGCACACACACAAACACACTTTGGAGGATGACGGTGTGTAGCTAGGCGTCTCCAACACGATTCAGGTGGCGGACCCATGATGCAGCCGATTGGATTTTCAATCCAAGCAGGCCAGTTGAAACGGTGTCACTCAACACACTCCAAAGTGGTTGAAGCTTCAATGCTTCACTGAAGTCACATTGTGTCCCACTTTCCCTTCAATATTCTTTCAGACTTGACAGAGCAGTGGACCTAAATTTCAGGGGGTTTTCCTAAGCTTCCGACCAATCCTTCCTATTGATCTGAGCCAGTGAGAGCACTGTAACATACTACAAAGCAGTCGGAGGTTAGGGCGAGTGTGTTTGTGGAGGGGTAGAGGCACTGAGGTTGTGAGACTCCGTGAAAACAAAGTGTCTCTGGGACAGAGCAGGCAGAGTCACAGTGGAACCACAGACAGGGACTCGAGGGGAGGGTCATCCATGCTGCGGTTAAGGCAAACGTAAACCCCGGGGACTGCTCACAAGAAGCAATTTATACAAACGTTGATTGCATTTCCACTGATATAGCAAAAGGAGTCTTATCCACACACCCACTGTTTGAAATGCATATAAAAAGTGTTTTCTCCTCAACCCTCTTCCCTGAAATGTGTGAGACTAATAATCCAGCATTCCTGTCTTTGTTTTGGGGGGAGGGGGTTGGTCCAAGTTCCCCTCTGATGTGGGGTTATGGTCGTCTCAGACTTTACTGTCAGAGGGCAGCTCTCCCAGGGTGTGGACGATTTCAGTGAAGGAGGGGCGCTCTTTGAGGCTTAGTGCCCAGCAGCGGACCATGAGCTTGTAGATTTTGGTGGGGCATCCGTCTGGAACGGGCAGCTTCAGCTTCCCTGTCTGCAGACCTAGAGGGGCAGAGGACCAGCAGAGGGCAGAGAGAGGGAAGTTAAACCAAATCACAAACATGGACACACATGGCTGTTGACTGAAAAGGGATTTTCCTGGAGAACTGATTACATACCATCTATACAGTATATACCTCTCTAATGTACATCTAACTAAACACTGAAACAAATTCAATGACCAATAGTTTTAACTGGTCAGGAAAGACCTTGTCATCTTGTTCTTTGTGTGTGCTGAATCAGAACCTGGACAAATGAATAAGCAACTGAGGTGGCCTGGGTAGCTCACCTGGTGGAGCGTGCGCCTACCCTGGAAATCCAGACCCAAATCCGAAAGGATTAAGGGTCTGGCCTTGAGTAATAAAAGTTGACCATCTCGAGGGGCGGCACCAAGCGTGCATTTGAAAATCTCACTGCATGCAGTTTGACGTATCAAAAGCCCCATACGCTTAGGTACCAGCGGAGCTAACTGATAGATTAAACTGTTGTCATCTGTTTTGCTCTGGCCTGCCTACATCAGATACAGCAATGTGATTGGTGCAGCTCGGGTACAAGGGTATAGTTAATGAGTAACATTACTCAATGCCAGAGTAACTAGCTGAGCAAATTCAAATTGTGCTCTCGTGAGAACCCTGGATTTCCGACCTGCAGCGGCTGCAGGTTCAATTCCGACCTGCAGCCCTTTGCTGCATGTCATTTGCCCTCTCTCTACCCTTTCATGTATAAGCTGCCAGATCAACTAAAAACTTAAAATGCCAAAAAA
>NC_045740.1:916088-918494 GCF_008692095.1 Etheostoma spectabile
AAAAAATAAAATATACAGCAACTGAAGCATCATACTGACCTTCCAGCACCTCATCATCACTGAGTTTGGTATATGGCATTTCCCCGTGACTGAACACTTCCCACATCAACACTCCAAAGGCCCACACGTCAGACTTGGTGGACTGGTCGTCTTCAAACACAGACTCTGCTGGGAGCCAGCGCAGCGGGATCCAGGCCTGTCTGTAGTGGTAGTACTCACTATACACACACACGAGAAATGACAAGGAGATGGAAACAACACAAATTAGCCAGATGAACAGATGTCTCAGAGTTTTAATCATGCCATTTAATGTAGTGAATGATGATTTAAGAGGCTGATTATTATTAAATCTAACAGACCTGTTGTAGACGTCCTTGCTGAGGCTGAGCGACGACACTTTAACGCGCCTCTGACTGTTGATCAGGCAGTTTCGGGCGGCCAGGTCTTTGTGAACAAAGCGGTGATTGGACAGGTGCTCCATCCCATGAGCCACCTGGGCACAGATGGAAACCTGAAGGGGAGCAGAAATTTACGGAACAAGGTGAAGTGAGTTTGGGAATACATCTACAAGCGGCAGGAATTACCAAGAGTTTCCTTGGATGCTTTAGTTAATAAGGAATAGTTTAAAATTTTGTAAAAACCTTTCCACTGACTAAGATAACAACTGGCCAGCCGGCACGTTCCCATGCTGCCTCCCCTCCCCCCCCCACCATCAACTGACACTGCTTGTTGCCGATTGGCTGAAACAGTGTTTTGTGGCTCGTGCACTCCTTTCTGTTTGTTTTCCAGCCAGGGCTGTGTATTAACACCAGATCTTTTTTCAGCGCACACAGAAAGTAGAGAGCTAGGTGACAATGAGGAGATATTCACTGAATTTGACAAAAAGTGTACTGGAATAACATCACTTACTATACCTTTTAAAAAAAGAAGAAGTAAGGTGTTAATTAGTGAGCTTTAGAGGTGCTAGAAGGTGGATTTCTTAACCTTTGGCCAGAGCCAGGTTAGCCGTTTGGCCATGTTTAGTCCTTGTGCTAAGCTATGCTAATGCTCTCCTCGCTGCAGACAGTGGTACTGATCCTATTAAACCCTCGACGAGAAAATCGATTTTTCAAAATGTCTAAAAGGGAACAGGATCTTGTAAGGAATGGGAATAGCAATATAAAATAGCTTTTATAAAAACATTAAGAACCTTAATTTGCATTGTGTGCAGGATGCTGTGAGCTGTCCGTCATCGTACAACTTTCACACTTACTTTGGTCTTGGTGCTGATAGGCTGAGATTTGACCTTGTCATCTTTGCTTTTGGAAATTCTCAGGAACTGCTTCAGGTCTCCCTGGTATGATGAAAGCAAAAAAAAAAGAGTGCATTAGATCAGGTAAAATTATTTGAAACCTTCTGTGCTTCCATTTCTGCGTGCTTACCAGGTCATAGTACTCGAGGATCATGTAGTGGGGCTCTGCCTCCCTACACAGGCCCAACAGGCGCACAAGGTTGGGGTGGCTGAGCTTGGCGAACATTTCAGCTTCACGACGGAAGTCGAGCTGGAGCTGTTCATCTCTGGTCTGCAGGCTCTTCACCAGCACCACCATCTCCTCCGCGCTCTCCTCGATACCCTTGGCTTTGCAGAGCAGCACCTCACCAAACTCCCCTTTGCCTGAATAAACATTCACACACACCACAGAGCAAATGGCAGAGCACATGCTCAAAAATCAATGTCGCACATCTGGATTTATTAAGTGAAAGAACTGTTACATGTTACAGCTTTAAGATCCAGTCGCTTCAAGCACTGAATACAAAAGAGAATGATATGAATCCGTCTACCTAAAGTAGTAATGGTTTGTAGGTTTGCTCGAGGAAAGTGGAGCTTATCGTTGTTGACGTGGCTGTGGCGTTTCTCGGTTGTTGCCGTGGTACCCATGTTGGTGAGTGCCACCTCTTCCTGGATCTCAGCGGTGGTGTGGCCATTTTGTTGAACAGCCCCGCCTGATGAACACAACACACAGGGTCAAAGGTCATAGACACTGTGCACATCTTAAAGGGAATGTGTCAAAGAGGAAAGTTAACAAAACACAAGTTGGCATTACCTATGGCACAAGGACACTGTTTTGAAATGACACATGGTTTTATATTATGCTTTTTTTGCAGTTAGTAGTTAGTAGCTGTTCAAATAGTTTTCAAAAGTTTTGTTTTTTTTAAACTCCAGAAAATGTTTCTTGTGTTCTGATATTTCAAAAATGTTTTCAAAAACTGTGTCACCATTAGTTTTTATTTTTTTCCGCAGCATTGAGCATTTGCTTTTGTACATCAACTTATGTGTTTTTTCCTCCGTCGTCGCCTTACAAGCAGCTGCCTGGAAGGAGATGTTGGGGGCAAAAAAACACCAAACACCTCAACTTATTCATAAAT
>NC_045740.1:918504-932613 GCF_008692095.1 Etheostoma spectabile
TTTTTTTTTTTTTTTTTTTTGCATATCGACTGTTGAGTGTCACTTTTTAACAAACTGCCCAGAGTTAGTGTCTACTGTGGAATTAGAACACAGCTACAGTCTCATCAAATTGATCAGAAGTGGTGGCATTTTACACGTTAAATGTAATACCCAAGATAAACACAAGATGGCAGCAGATATCCTAAGACTTTCTACAGCACTTTGTGGACCATGAAATTGAGGGAATATCATCTACTCACAGTAACTTCCTGGCTGATTTTTACGACTGCCTAACCCCCAATCATAACCAGTTTTCTCCACCACACAGTCATACCGTTGAGACACTCCATCTCGGGCTCCTCTCCGTCCTGGCCTTTCTGCAGTCTTTTGTTGTGGCGTCTCTTTTTGCAGTAGAACATGAGTCCCAGCACTACGATGATATAAGCCACGGCTGCTCCCACTGACAGACCGATGGTTTGGATCATCTTGTAGGGAGCCTTGTCCCCATCTTCGTCAAAGTAATGGATCGGTTTCTCTGTTGGAGACAGGCAGCAACTATGGTCAACTAAAAGTGCTCTGAAAAAGTACTTAACACATCCAAGTCTTAAATTAACATCACATAGTGGGCTACATCTTTCAGCACATTTTGTGGTTTTAGCGTCATAAAAGGGTATGCAAATATATTTAGGCTAGATGCAAATATGTAAACCACTTTGAATAACATGTGGTTTACCGTTTCAAAAATCCACTTCTTGTGATGTGCAAAGTTAAACCCATGCAACAACTATTAGGAAGCTGCTACAAAGCTACTCTACACAAGCAAATGGTAAACTCTTATCTGTTTTATAGATTAAAAGATACTTGCATTGAACTTTACCACAGTGCATAAAGCTATTTCACAACATAGTCACTTCATTCCTAAGTTATTTGGTAATACTAAAGGTATAATAATGGTACATCAATTACCATGAATTCATGCATGAAAAAGCAGGAATTCATTCATATAGTACTTCATGAACTATCAGTAATGTACATCAATTTAATATCTCATGCATGACATAATGCAGGAACTCAGAAATAACTTAGTTGATTGATGAACGTATATTAATCCATCAACTAAGTTATTTCATCATCCACTATTTGAGTTATTAAGGATGTTCATGTCTTCTTCATTGGTAAATCTGTAATTCAAGTGACGTGAAGCTAAAAAAACGGACTGTAGTGTTGTAATGATTAACTAACCATTACTTCTTCATTACCCTATCGTGTGTGTGGCCCTTCAAACAAAGTGCTGACCTTGTCCATCTTTTTTACTTATTTATTTATCTTTAAAGATCATTTTTTGGGCATTTTAGGCCCTTATTTGAGAGGACAGCTTAGAAATGTAAGGGTGAGAGGGGGAATGACACCGGTCAGAATTGACAGAGCCTCTGTACATGGGGCGCACGCTCTACCAGGTGTGCTGCCCAGGCGCCCCCACCTCGTCTGACACATTTGGAGGGGATATGAATTCATATTTTTATTCTCAATGCTTATTGTTTTGGTGCTGGTGATTTCCCTTTGAGGCTGGCTAAAACCTTTTTGGGTGGGGCGCCAAAAATTCCTCTATGCAGGAAAAATCCTGGAGATTCAAATTTTAACACACTATTTTTTTTTCTGGGCATTTAATACCTTTATTTCCATAGGACAGATTAAGACATGAAAGGGGAGAGAGAGGGGCAGTGACATGCAGCAAAGGGCTGCTGTGTCGAGGAATAAACCTCTACATATGTGCGCCTGCTTTCCCAACTGAGCTAACCCGGCCACATGCCGATGTTATTAATCCTTGTACATTACTGATAGTTCAGTCATTCAAGCACTACTTGAATGAATTCCTGCTTTTTCCATGCACAAAGTCATGCATGAATTCATGTACCATTATTAAAAAGTGTAACCAGTTATGTTTCTGAGTTGCCCTGTTACCATGGCTCCCAGTCTGTCTTTGTTGGGTAGTGCTGTCACGCTGACCCTGACTAGCTACGGCAAACATTTTAAATTCAATTGTCTCCCACTTTGAACTAATCCGGAATACCATCCAGCTACTTTGGGCAAAAATGAGTTGATATGAGACACTAATGGATGTGTGTGACTGGATGTTTCAACTTGAGTAAGCACACAAGGAGCCACAGAGTGTGAAGCGTTATTAGAGCTAACGTCCGCCCAATGCCATCACCCCAGTGACAGCCGTGGCGCCAGAGATGTGGCTGTGATTATTAACTTGTCCAGATGGATGACAGACAGAGGGTGTAGGCTTAATTAAGGCCTTCATCCTTTACTTGTGATCGTGGCTTACGCCCCTTGTGTGCACCTTTGTCTCTGACAAAGGACGCTTGCGCGTTTGTGTGGCCATGTGTGTATGTGTGTTAAACTCACCCACTACATACAGCTGAGCCACACGGTCTTTGATGCTACAACTGTTTCCGGCCACACACGTGTATCTGCCCGTGTCATCTGTAGTAACATCTGTAATCACCAAGGAGCCATTGGGCATCTTCTGGAACCTGGAAGAAAGAAGGGACGGAACAGATGAAGGTCTTTCACAACAAAGACCAGTACACATACGGTTATTCTTATCCTATCCGAATTTTTTCTTTATTATTGGCAGTGTCTCATGCTGAATTTAGCAAACCCTCCTAACTGCACAAACGTGTCATAAATTGTTTGTTTCAACCTGATCATGAGCAGGTTGCTGTGTGTGAGATTAGATAATTAGCATAATCAAGACCCCAAAAATTGCTACATAAGGCATGATAAAACTGCAATCATTCCTGTTTGGAACCTTTGATGACATATTTTAATCCTAATCCAAGATGGTTGAGCAGTCTGGCTATTACTAGACCAAGCGCAATCTTTTAAGATTGAACATTAGTCTGAAGAGTCTGCTCTGTATTTTCTCTGCACAAGAGGCGTGATCAATGGGCATAGTTCAGATGACTCTGTATGCAACTGGATAGTCCTTCAACCAATCAGACCAGCGATCCGGGCGACGTAGCAGCAACAGCGGCATCAACGGGTTGCTGCGCCCCGGTGGCCACCTTGTTGAAAGTAAACTAACAGCTGCTTGGTCGCATTTCTATCGTCATTGTGTTAAACCCGCCAATACCACGGCAGGTGGATAAGCCAGTTTGTGATTGGTTCCCACAAAATTATAACTGAAGCAGGATAGATAAATTTAGAGGGTTCCAGCCTGAGCTGCAGGGCGAAATCAAATCGCCGGCAGATCGAGCTGGGTTTACCCAGTCAAAAGTGTCTCATTTACCTCCTGTTCTTACTGATGTCCAGCGCCTTGTCTTTTACCATCCAGTGGATGTGAGGCTCGGGGTCGCCGGTGGCCTGACAGTGGAGGACGGCTGTGTGACCTTGGTACACCGTTGTATCCTCTGGTTCCACCTTAAAGCGAACGTACACTATATGCACACACACACACACACACACACACACACAAACACACACACACACACACACACTAGTACACCACAACTGGGCCACAACATTTCCTTTACAGACTGTGGTGACTGTGGTTAACATCTCAGTTACACTCTGCCACTCAAATACAATTCATTACTGGGCAATAAAAAGGCCACCAAGTACACAATAAATGCTGCTTTGTTTGCCACTTGATGAGAATGATCAATGACTCAGATGTACTGAGACCACAATTACTCAGTCTCAGTTCATTTGTCTCAATGTAGTACCACTAGTATGGCAGTGTGGCTCTTTCTAACATATTCCCCTGCTTTTAGAATGATGAGAGCAGTTTACCGGCCACTATCAGGGCTACCAGGGCTCTGATCTCCCCCTGGAGGCTGTTGGAGGCAATGCAGGTGTAGTTGTTTGCGTCGCTTCGGGTGACTTTGCTGAAGTGGAGCTGGCCGTTCTTCTGCTCCACCCGAGGCGGCAGCTCTCCTCCGTCTGCAGGGGGAGACAGAGACACACAGGGCCAACAGGGGTTAGGTGGGCTGAGGCTGGAGCTGCATGTGGAATTCAAGTGGTTAAATCAACTCAATCATGGCAAACGCCGATGAATGGGGGAAATGATCCGTGATAATAAACCTTCCTCACACTTTGTGGAAAATGCATTTGTCAGCGTGAGCGTAAAATAAATGAATGATAATGCTGCATTTTGGATGAGGTGTTTCTGTAAGAAAGTGGCAAACAGCCATTCCTTATTTGACTTAAGATAGGGCTGGGCAATATGGAGAAAATCAAATATCACGATATTCTTGAGCAACTACCTCAATGTCGATATTGCGATGATACTGTATGGTTGATCACTGGTGCTGTTAACAAACACAATGAGATGTTTGATAAATATTCTCCAGGAATGATTAAGTGGGTAAAGGTAAAAAAAAGAACAGTCTGGTAAGTTCGGAAAATTACATCACTTTACTGTAATGCAGCCTGTAAAACCAGGTAAAGACAACACTTACCGTATTAGGATATATCCAAAATCCAAGACAATATCTAGTCTCATATTGCGTTATCACTACAACATAACTTAAGCTATTGTGGGCTAAATTTAAGCCAGCGGTGTGCACACCTGCTCTGGTCCAGCGGATGGTTGGGCTCTCTCTGCCTTTAGCTGAGCACTGGATGGTGATCTCGTTATCCAGCTCCAGGCACTGAGAAGGCTGGGGGGTCGGGGTGAACTTCAGCTTCTCTGAAACACAAGTCAAAACCCCCCACACACATTACACATGTGGTAAACATGGAGGGGAGGGGAAGGGTTGGGGAATAAGCAGATTATCTGACGGAAATCATGTTCGGACACATTCAGGGAAATGCACAAATGTGCACACAGATCGGATGGGTATAAAAACTGAAGTTTATCAGAGGCTGAGATCATATAAACAGAGAGATTGGCCAGACAAAACAGCGACATGACAGGCCATCTATCACAGTAATCCTATAGTGGCAGAGCTACGCTGATAGGAATTTACCATGGATATATAGTTTTTAAATGGAGGCTAGAACAAAGCTGCCGTGCATGAGGCATATTTTACACCTCTGTGGGTGTCCTGCCGGACGCCCAAAGACGCAACATGTACATGTTCTTTCTATTTTAGGAAACGCACACATTCACACTAACAAGCCCACAGGCATGACCACATTTGCTTTAGATTTTCTCTCGACGCTGTATTACTCATTATACCCTGGATATGATTTCACTTATTACACATCATTTTTCAGCCGCTCTGGCAAATAACTTCAAATATTTGCTCATTATACACTCAACGTATAATCTACTGTATATACTGATCAACTGAGTGATTCTCTCACAGCTTACCAAGCACAATAACTCGGGCTTGCCCAGACAGTCGGCCGCCTACGGTCTTGGTTTCACAGCCGTACATCTGGCTGTCGTACACCTCCACATTGTTGATCCTGAGGGTGCCGTTAGGAAAGATCTTAAAACGAGAGTCCTAGAGAAAAAGAAACAAGAAAGATCTTTTAAAATTTAAATAACATCTGGTAGATAGAGTGCATGTCAGAAAAAGACCCTAATAATTGTGTGTATGTGTGTGTTGTGCTGGGTGACTGACCTCTGGTGTGACCAGGTTGTTGTTGCGGAGCCAGGTGACCTCAGGTTCAGGGTTGGCCTGAGCGTGACAGTGAAGGTAACCTGGTTTACCCTCCTCTAGGTTGCTGTCCTGAGGCCTCGTCACCCAAACTGGGGCAGCTGTGGACCCGCACGCGCACACATTATTATACAAGCACAGACATTTTACACTTACCCATACAGTAGATACTGTACATAATATCTCTTCAGCAACATGGCGGACGCTTGAAGAAATACTAAAAAGTGTTAATGAGCTTGGTTACTTTGGTCAGTCTAAACCTGGGACCATCTGGGCCATTAATAATCCCAGATGGTCCCAGTGTTCCCAGCACGTTCCTGGCATTAAAGAACAAGACTTACTGTCATATATACTGTATGTTGCACCTCAATGGCTTGCTTATTCTGTTTCAGTTTACAATTTCGAGGGGGGGGGGGGACGACGACTTATCTTTAATACTTTGGGGTTAGTACAAAAAACTCAAATTCAACAAATAATGGTATGGGGGTAAATAGTAGTAGGGTATTGGGTAGGGTAGTTATAGGACTCATAAGAGACAGATGTAAAAAAAAAAAAAAAAAAAAAAAAAAGAAAATAGCCAAAATTGAAGGTGCAGAGGCCGAGATATCCTTGCTTTTTTCTCTAGAAAGGGTAAAGCTCCAAAAACACTGGATTCTGTATTTCCCATAATGAATAGTGAAAGAATCTTCCTTCAAACCCTAGTTTGTCTAGTTTATAATGCAGGCTTTCTGTTAAATAAATGAGGTCTCAAGCCCAAGCTGAGGGTTTCTATTTTCTTTCCAGGCAGTACTCCTTGTGACGGGTAAACCAAACTTAATGTGTAAAATTGCTGTAGTGTCCCTTTGAAGCTGTCTGCGACTGACTCACTGGCAACAGTGAAGGTGACCTCCTGTGTCTTGCGTCCAGCCCTGTTCTGGGCCACGCAGGTGTAGGTGCCCGAGTCTCCTTCCTCTGTGGGACTGAAGACCAGATCCAGGCCGTCCTGGTACACTCTGCCCTCCGTGGGCACCCGCTGACCTTCTCTCTCCCACCAGACCTCGGGCTCGGGTCTGCCGCGTGGGGGACGACAGGCCACCCGCTGCAGGGAGTCTGAGGTGAACACCTTCGACATCTTGGGCACCATGTCGTCTATCTCTGTGGTGGAAAGCATAGAGAGAGGGAGAATCTTTTAGCATTGATTTCAATTCGCACAGGACTCCTGATAATCATTATTCTGTCTTCAAAGACAGCGTAGCATTACTGATTTAGAATTTCATGAGCAGCCCCGAGCAGTCTTAATTCCAACGCACAGTTCTGTTAGCACATTTCCTGTCTGGTTAGGAAAAGTCCTCTGATTTGTAGCGCAGGCCACAGTAATTAGAGAACAAAGCGCACATTAGGCGAACTGAGTATATAGGTTGTATGGGAATTAACTAGGGCCTGTGTGAGGTGGGTCATATCAAAACTGGCAGACCCTATGCAGAAAGTGGAAAGTGATCTGCGTTACAAAGACTCACAAGACCTGCCGCTACTGAGTGGTTTAATACTGTGTGTCCCAAATGGAAGTCATTAATACTTTATTGGCCGACAATATTCTGAAAGCTGGTCAGTGGCTGCGACCTTCTATGAGTCTAAGATCTAAATCAATTAATGAGAACAGAAGAAAACACACATTTCTCAGCAGATGAAAGGGAAGCTGAGCTGGGAGTGGGGCTGGTGGAGACCAGTGAAACGAATGAGGTGGAGCTATGATGGAGTGACTGTTTAAACTTGTCCCAAAATACTGAATTCTACTGTGACACAATCCCCTATAATGCCTGCAGGGATTACCATCAGATTAAGTGAATTAAGGTATTTAAATGGAGCTGTGGTTCACTGGGTTTAAACTGCGGATACAGTCGTACCTCGTTAATCTAAAACCCTTGGGGAAAAGGGGCTGATCAAGGGGAATAAAGTGTTTGGGACTCTGAAATGCATAGAAATTCCAGCCCTGAGCTTATGAGTATTTGACTTGCATGCACTTGCATTTCAAAATGCTGGCTTATTAGTTAAATGAGATGATACTACCGATTGTTCCTGCTTTAAGCTCAAGCAGCCATTTAAAATGATGTTTTAAGGGGTTCTCTTTAGATTCATGATGAGCAGGCGCTGTTACGTGCAATATTAAAGCAACTTTGATGTGTCTACACTTGTGTATTACATTGTTTTCCCTGCCTGTATGAGAACCTTACCTTTTATCCACAACCACAATGTTATATTTGTCATAGTTCTGATGTTTTGTTTCAGTTTGAAAGTGGTTCAACACACCTATCCATTTGGAAGTAGTTATTTCTGAAAATCACAGGGGGGTGGGTCTAATGACATTCCACAAGCTCATAATTACACTGCTTGTTAGCCGGTTTGAGTCATACTGGTTTGTTATCTTGTTACGTTTGCCACTTGTTCAGCCAGGTGCTGTTACAATTCGGAGAACGCTTGTTAGGCTAAACAAGTTTGGCAGGAAATAAAATAGAGGGGAAGCAGGAAAATGCTCCGGTGCCACGTGTGTGTAGTGGATACAGCTGGGCCGGATGTCAATAAGGGAATGGAGAGATCTGGCTCTAAGTGAAAGAGTGAGAAGAAGAATAAAGGGGAAAGCAAAATGAGATGGACGGCAGGATAAATATGTAACCAAATGGCCCCCTTTTACTCTCAGATTACAGAACCACAGGCGTTTCTCTCTCACCAGTTCAACAACTGCAAGTGTGTGTGTGTGTGTGTGTGTGTGTGTGTGTACCAGCTATGAGGAGGGAGGCCTCCAGTGTAACATGGGACCCTCGGAGGCCGCGGCCAACACACTTGTAGGTCCCTGTGTTCTTGTGCTTGACCTGGGTGATCAGCAGCGTGCCGTTAGATAACAGGAACAGACTGTGGAGAAGAAACAGATCAAGCAGTTCACACTTCAGGCTCGGCTCATCCGTACTGGCTCACCATGAATGACCAACAAACAAGAAGTCACACATTATTTGCACGTGGGAAATGCTCCCTGCACACATGCAACTCCCACCCCCAGGTCTTGCTCAGATGACGTCTGAAAATAATTCTCAGCATTTGTTTTGGTCTGCTGGGAGCACCAGATGGAGATGCTCTGCTAAACAGGACAATGTAAGTGCCAGAGTGCCACAAAATAAGACTATTTTAGCATAGGCCTATTTTTCCTGTACTAATTTTTATCTGAATTGCCCTGATTCACTAAACTCAAACCATCTGCTGCCCCAAATAGGTTGTAGCAAATGGGAATAATTTGTCCACAGAGCACAAAGAAAAGTGTCTTACGTAGTGAGTTAATTCAAAAAAAGCCTTGTGCTTTTTAAAGAGCAGGACTGACGGCTGGCCCGCGGCCTCTGGCGGGATGAAGGGAGTATCAGTACCAGTGATGAACGGGATGAGAAGTAATTAAAGGCTGACCTTAAGCCAGCTTCAGGGCTAACAGATAAGGAGCTGCCTATCCCACACAGCACAGAAAAAAACAGGCCCGACATCTCAACAGCTCACCACGCCTATGCGACAAAGTCATTATAAAGCTCATGGGAAAAGTGAATATGTAAAGCAGAGAGGAATAAGGATACATTTATGATGCTGTGTAATTCCAGAGAAGTTTTCCAAACGCAGGATTCCTCTACCAGGACTATCTGGTTCTGGATTGGACTCCCTCAGGAAGGGGGATATTTCTGTGTCATCTCTTCTCTGTTTAATAGTGGGAGGGAAATGAGCTTTGGGAGTTTGTGTTATTAACAACTATGTGGAACATTACCTCACTCTGAGGAAACTCTAAAATATCCATTAAACAAAATGAACAAAGGTAGTTTTTTTTTTAAGGTAATAATTTTTATAGCTACAGACGCAGCAAGAATTGGTATGGTTTCACATTTCTACCTCCAGAGTTGGTTTGACCCATGGGGCAGAATTCCTTCTGTCTGCAAAAATAGCCCTGAGCTTATGCTGGTACATTTTTTTGTTGGTTTCACACATATGAAAAACAATCTAGATTAAATGTTCACACCTAATCTGGAGGGGAGGGGGGGCGGGGTTGTCTAAACACTGCAAGTGCAAAACAGATGATATCTCCTGCAAAAAGCTGCATTCCTCTGGCATTATATCAGCCCAGATCAATAAACACAACAGGCCGCTTGGAATACCTTAACCACAAAGAGGCCAGGTGTTTTAATTTAAAAAGTTTGTGTGTGTGTGTGTGTGTGTGTGTTTTAATATTCACGCTTTTCATCCATCCATCTGTAATCCTGGTGATGAGTCATCACTACCAAGGTGACCAAAACCCACCTCTGACAAGCTCATTACACAAGTGACTAACTATTGATGCTGTAGTTGTTTTCTTTCCTCGCTGGCTGAACACAATAATCAGTGAAAATCGAAAACCCGGCTCTGGCTTCTCATGTGGAGCAGCTTGCCTATGGTGTGTCTATGTATGGGCGTGAGGTGCTATGAACCCTGAGGGTACACGTGGCACTTTGTGTAGGAATTGGTTATTATCAGGTGCTTATATGCTTATAGGGGACATGCTGGTAAACTGACAGTAGCTTGAGGGGTTTTTCCACTCAGTGCTTGAACACCGGAGAGCTGCAAGTCTTTTGCGATTGGCTGGAGAGAAAGGCTGTGTTCAAGTGATGTATAGTAGACTGCAAACAAACTTTACAGTGCTCTGTTCCAGTAATAATATTCCTTAATGTGCAATTCATCTTGAGCGCGAGTTGTCACGGCATACAGAGAGCCCATCGCAAGGGTTCCAGCTCATTGGGTTCAAAGGAATACCCGATTGTGGCTGAAGCTTAGGTAATGGTAAGCAAGGAGAGGGAATGAAGTGGGGGCAGGATGTGGAGGGAGTGGTTGGAAGAGGGGAGTATGAGATGTATGATGGGAAAGAAAAGAGCGTTGCAGAGGGAAGGATTTAGCTCTCAACATACCGAGACTTGTTCACCAGCAGCTCGTTTTCGTGGTACCACTCCAACGTGGGGGCCGGCTCTGCGGTGAACTGGCAGTGGAACGCGGCCTCCTCGTTCCTCAACACCACCTGGTCCTCAGGAGTGACCACCGGGCGCGGCAAACTCTTATCTGTTGGGTAGACAAACATCTGCAGGCATCAGACCATCAAGTTCCATCTGCGTGGATGCTTGTGCATCGCACCGATCTATTCCCGGCTTTATTAAAAGCTGCCAACAGCAGTGTGGGGCTGCTGAGCAAGCGGCCTTCAGGTGGCGGTGTGTGTCAACACCTCAGGGGCCGCCGGGAGACTTAATGAGGTCAGTGAACAGACCCTGCAGGTTATCTGGACCATCATCTCCTCCCTTTCCTCCCTCCCTGCAGAATCACGCACAGGAGATGATCTCTTTCTTCCCTTTGATAATCTAAAGTCACGCTATTGCAAGAAATTGGGGTTAGAAGGACTCAAGTGGGGTCGATTACAAAAACAAGAAAAATCTGTCCCTAGATGATCAATTTGACATACAATTTAAAGGGTAAACAAGGAATAGTGGTCCTTTTGTAGTTTTTTTTATTTTTTTTTTAAACTCAGTTTCAAATCCTCCAAAAATGCTTTAACTGCATAGTATTTTCCTTCTATTCAGATTCTTTTCACTCTTTCTACCCTCCCGGCTGCCCTCTAACACTGGACTAGGCTGCCCTGACCTACCAAAACAAGAGATTTGGTACAGTACAACTTAGAAAAGGAGTAATTACCATACAGACTTTAAAACATTGTTATACTCCAAATACAAAGCGGAAGGGTGTGAAACTCAAAAAAAATTGGGAACATGAAAATGCCCTTAATTTAGGGTTATGTGTGTGAGAATTTCAAATCTTAACAGCTAATAGAGGTTAAGTGCCAGTAACAGTATTAGGGTATGGCTACTGGTTGGTGTGAAGAAAAAGAAAGGCGTTCTCTCACATCACACCTGGCCCACCCAGGAAGTCGGTGGGAAGGCCTCGTCTTAAAGAGCTGTGACCAAGTATTGAAAACCTGTCTAAATCTGTCAGCTTTTCCTCAAGATGAAGCCCTATGAGGAGCAGAGGGTGGCAACATGGCAACTGGAAACTCAACAATTATCCATTCTTCCTCCACACAGGTGCTAACCTAGCGTGTCTGTGTGTTGCAGGTGGCTAATTAGAGTGGAACGGGGCATCAGGTTTCATGCACAGATGTGCTGCTGTATGTACTGTACTAACTCTGTGGTGTGCTGAAGGGATAATACAAAGGAGGGGCATGCGCACCCACACACACGTACACACACACCCACACCCACACCCACACACACGCACGTACACACACACACACACACACACACACACACACACTGTAAACAACATAAGTCACTTAGAGAACAGAAAAACTAATGATCTCCCGGTACAACACAGTGGAGTACACCAAAGTGTCTGTGAAAGCTACAGTTACGCAGTGAGATCAACCGAACGCTGCTGCTGAGGGAGCTGATGTTATTGTTCGCTCGCTAGATGTTTACCATGTTGTCTGCGACTGTGTGGGTGGCGAAGGAGGAAGGTGATGCTAACACACTCTCCGGTAATCACATTAGGAACTCCATCACTTTCTCTTCCTGCTCTCTCTCTCTCTCTCTCAACCCTAATGGTCTGTATACCCCCCCCCACCACCACCACCACACTTCCTGGCAGGTGTGGCAATGTGGAAAATTTCATTTCATTAATTATTTAAGCAACAACGGCAATTACCTTTTTTACATGTATACATTTGAGTTTTGAACTGTCCATTAGACAAAACCTTGGGCTTCTGGAAATTGAGGGCAATTTTTCACAATTTGACATTTTATGGACAAAATATATTGCGCGGGAGGAACTATCAAGAATGTTATCGCTAAATCAACTAATTTGTGCCTTTCGGACCATTTAAAATCTGGTTTCAAATCTCCAAACTTCTACTTGTAATTGCTTTACATAATTGTACCTTCTTTTGTGTGCCCAGCTACATCCTGATTTGCCTTGTAATGCCGCACAGTGCCCTGCTATGCCATGAACTACTACAAAGAACTGCTACAAACTACTATTTTTTCTATTTTTGTTATTTCCACTAACCCCAACCGGTCGTCAGACACCGCCTACCAAGAGCCGGGGTCTGTCCGAGGTTTCTGCTTGCTCAGGAGGAAACTACTAGAACTGTTGGGTCCTTGTAAATTTTGGAGTGTGGTCTAGACCACTCTATCTGTAAAGTGTCTTGAGATAACTCTTGTTATGAATTGATACTATAAATCAAATTGAATTGAATTTTGCATCCTAATTAGCCTAATAATTTACTTATCAGATTATTTTTTCCAATTCAGAAAGTTTAAGTCTCTTTCTGTTTTTCTAATGATGGTGTCGCTTCTTTTCTGTGTTGTTGTTGTTTTGTTTTTGTAATTGATTCAATGTCATTGTAAATGAGGGACTTCCCTCAATTATCTCTCAAGGTTGAATGAAATGAATCAATAATGAAAATAACAATTACTTGCTGCTTTATAACCAAATCAAAGAGTGTCAGAAAGTGTCATCATTTATATGTTGCAGCAGCACAACCCACTGTCATGGAAGGACGTACACACACCTATAACGTTGAGGGTGAAGTTGCTGTTGCTGCAAATATCCCCCACTGGATTCTTGGCACAGCAGTGGTACAGGCCATTGTCGTCCAGACTGGCACTGTTAAAGGTGAGCGTCCTCTCCTTGTTGTTGATCTGATGGCTCTTCTCTGTCAGCTTCACCCCATCCTTGAACCAGTGGCATGTCGGCCTGAGGCGGAGAGGAAAATAGTTGTGAGAGAGGTTTATGACAAAAGAAGAGAAAATGGTGATTAATGAGGCCAAAAATAAAAAAAGAGAAGAAATACAAAAGGTGAAAAGATGGGGAAAGAAGAACATAAGAGAGGCCAAGTTCACTTCAGTCCTCAACATGATCCTTAACCCTGTGAGCTCTGAACCTGAGGTGACCGGGGAGGAGACTCACCGTGGGTGTCCATCAATATGACAGCGCAACGTGACCAGCGCAGAGCTCTCGATCTCCCCTTCTGAGGCGGGCTCCTTTAAAGTCACACCACCACTTTCTAACCCTGTAGAGGAAGAAATACAGAGGAGACTGTAAGGCGGAGGAAGGAGGGTGAATAGGAGGACAGGAGTATTAATGGAGAAGGACAGGAGAAAAAATTGAGTTAAGTGGTGGTTCTGTCCTCATGGGACACAATGCGATGCTAATGGGTGCAGCAGCAGGGATGAGTGCAGAGTCGGGCACATCACTGTGACTCCTCAGTGATTCATGCATAGAAACAGAGCAGGGAGCTACCACATCACTGGGTCAGCTTACATAGACATACCGCGGACCTGCACTCACAAGAGCGATCGGGGCCTTTACAGTGCGTTTTATGGCCATTTAATGGACAGTTCATTGGCTGACTCTGTTAAAAGAACTACTCTGTCAGAGCAGCACATACAATCAGGCAGAAGAGAAATGAGCAAAAAGTCAACAGCGACATTTTTTTTGT
>NC_045740.1:932623-945805 GCF_008692095.1 Etheostoma spectabile
TGTTTTAAAAACCCATGGAAATATAATGTCTTTATCTCTGATTTGGTGTGTCTACAGTTTCACACCATGGGAGGAGCATATGCCACAACACAGTGTTGAGAGGTATCAAGATTTGTTACTTGTTACTCACACAAGTAACATGAAACCTGATCAATGGCATCTTGAGTGACAGATGAACAGGAGAATAAATGAAGGGAACAGATGGCGTGGGAAATCGATCTGCAGTCGTCTCCTGAACGCATCATGGTGCAGTGTGAAATGAGGGGCACAGTGTGGTTTTACCATTAAGCGTTTGACTCGCTGGGAAACATGTATCAAATACCTACAGTATGTCAAAAAAATCATCACAGCAGTAAATCATTCCTACGTTATCCCTAGAGAAGGGCAACATAAGATCATTTTTCAGTGTTTATGTCCAAGGGAGACTAGTAGATATACAGTATCAAAAAATGTACTGAGGCATTTCATCCCTCTTTCAATAAAAAAGGATAGTGGTGTTGGCTCCTGTAAGCTAAGCCTCTTTGGTGTAGCCACAAAAATATAAAAATGTTGTATTTTTTCACTGCCTGCTCCTCATCTAGATGTACACTAAAGTCTGCTGGGTGAATAAAGAAATATTTAAGCTATTTATGGAGTCTCCTTTGGTGAGTGACACATTAGTTGTGTCTGTAATGCAGCCTTAGTGTTAGTGTGCACCCTGGTGGAATTCCCCTTCTCCTGCTGAGTGTGTTCACTATACTACTACTTCTAATGTTCACACTGAATGAGAACCAGGGCTAAAAGTTATTTATGTGATGATATATAAGCTGTGGTTGTATGACGTCGTGGTTGCTGAGTGCATACACAACATTCACTTAGAGAGGGTGTTTGTTTGGGTTGTCCTGGTTGATGCGTGAGTCCTTTTTATTATGTGTTTTATGTATGTTGTGTGTGTATTAGTGTAAGACATTCCATCATGCTCCACTCCTATGGCCTGTGGCTTAATACTGTGGCTGCGTCTCTGCTGCTGTTTGGATCATCTATGAAATATGCATGGCGCGGGCCTACACCTGAGACAGCGGTGGAGAGGAGGGAAGCACTGCTGTGAGGTCGGAGGGGGCGCTAGAGGAGGACCTGTCACAATGAATTACACAGGAACCATGCATTACTCTGCACCCTGGGGGAACATTGGAAACCATCTCACAGTAACAGAGCCCACTCATTAGCTTCCTCCTAGTCTCCCGTAGCCAGACTTATCTCCACAGCGCTGTGTCAGCGCTAGAGGAAGGTCCTAGAGCACCCATTATCATTCTGTTACAAGAGGGAAAATACCCTGGCTTGTTTATATTTCTTTAAACAAATCACTATCACCTTGGGCAGCGCTAAGCCCTGGAATGCGACAATGCCCTTGATAATGGTTGGTTGCATCAGTCAAGACCATTCCAGTCAACAGCTCGAGCAGGTTAGTTAGGAGGATGAGGAGATGATGATGATGGCCATCCCAGCTAGGGGGACCTAGGGCCAGACACCCAGACACACTTATTATTGTTATTAGGATTAGAGGAATTAGTGAGTCACTGAGGAGGAGGAGAGAGTATGGCAAAGTTTGATGGAACAAGAAGTCTCATCTGCAGTATGACTGACATTTGCCAAGAAATCAAATAACCAGTTCCAACCTGCCTCCTCAGGAGACACAAATTCATTTTAAAGTCATATTCTGTGCTTTCATTAGGGATGCGCTGATCAGTCCGATACAGATACCTGGGATTGGGTATCAGCCGATACCAGTGTTTAATTAATAAGATGCATGCCTTAATGTGTTGACATGACTGGGATAATTCTTTTATGTGTAAGGCAACATCAATATAAAGTGCACTTGAATGCATCATGAGTTTACGAGGTGCACTGAACACATAATGAAGTCCCGTGGAGCCCACACGCATTAGCATACGTTGTTTGTTTACATAAGTCACAGGGAAGACAACATGTCGCCACGGCGGTGACTTTAGAGACGCAGGAGGCTTTAACAGTTCCGCTGTGTCTCCGTCATCTCTGACTCCGGCAGTGGACGTGATGTTTGAAAAAGTGCAGCTGCAGGCTAACGTTAGCCTGTGTCCTCAGCTGCATGCAACGGGTAGAAAGCTACGCTGTGTTTTTTATGTGTGTTTTTCCTTTTCTTTGAACGTGTGCAAGTAGGTGGGGGTAGAAAGAAAACAAACTAAATACAAACATAGTATTTAACTGAAAGGACAGCCCCATTGTCATGATGCCTAACCCAGCTATTTAGGAAACTATAGGCCAATATCCAATGTATCAGATCGGTTCATCCCTAACTTTTATGAGAGTACATGTGTTTTTCTGCTGTCCCTCAAATGAAATAAACTTAATGGCGATTCAACCTTTAGATTTGAACTTCTGTGTCTGGAATGTCTTTCTCTTTAACTTTTTACATTTATTAGAAATATTTTACATATCAATAGCATGAGTGTGAAATACAAGCAGATACAACTGGGTAGGTAGCGTGAGCAGTGAGAAACAATGGTTAAAAAAAAAAAAATTAAAAAAAAGTAATCACAGTGCAGGACCCACTGATTAACCTCTCTGACCTGACAATCATTGGAACAATGAGCACTTAACACACACAGCCTTGTGATTGTCTAAGGTTTCTGCCACTCCGGGCCAATTTGGTTCTCCAGCAGATTAAAACCAATTTTTTGTATTATTTCATTTCCACTTTGACCTGGATTTAGTGACAGCCCGTCACGCATTCTAACCCTTTACTCCGCTCATAGTGCCATTCACAGTTCAGGTTTCTCCAGCTGTCCACTCGACAAACAGAAGGCGCTCTTTCATAACCTATTAGTGGCAAATACTTCCCCGTAATCCCTCATAGAATGCATGACTAAGTGTTGGAGCAGGCCTGGCAGCTAACACAATAATTAGGGGTGTATAATTATTTT
Organism: Etheostoma spectabile; assembly: GCF_008692095.1. Classification (NCBI taxonomy): domain Eukaryota; kingdom Metazoa; phylum Chordata; class Actinopteri; order Perciformes; family Percidae; genus Etheostoma; species Etheostoma spectabile. The sequence continues at coordinate 935,563 of NC_045740.1, forward strand.
GTTGGAGGCAGAATAGGAAGCCCTATCAACACGGGGATGATAACAGATGAATTGTGAGGATATTGTCAAGGCAGATGCTTGGACCATTCATTCCTCACTGTGCCAAAAGGCAGCTGCGTGTTTGTCTGTTTCACTCAATGAGCTGACTTGTTGCCATGGAGAAGGGTTTCTGTAACAGAGAGGCAAGGTGGATAGCACAGGTGGAGTGGCAATCAGGAGAGTCGGGACATTTCCCGGTGGGCCGGTAGTGTTTTGAGGCTGCGACGGCCGGTCTGATTATAGTTATACATTGCAAGTTCTTAGCAACGCCATGCGGCGGCCTAGTGTGCGACCACTGCCCGGCCGCTGTCCGCTGGTCAAACTGTGCAACCTCTGCTCAGAAATTTCCTGGTAGAGTTTTTCATCCCACTCCGCCGCTGGTGGATTGGGTTGTCCAGGGGAGTGCTGTGGATATGATTAGACTGACAGCACCATATGGGTATGGAAATAACTAAAACACGTGGCTTCATATTGTAAACTTTGTGCCCGAGCACGGCCCTGGGAGAAGCGTGACTCAGCTTGCTGTTTTAGACGACGTGTCGGGTTTTATCAGCTGTGGATGACAGGGGTCAACGGGCCAGGCTGCAAACTACAGCAACTTAGAGAGATGTCGCTGCTTTGACAAGACAGTGAGTGCGCTAGTGATCAGTAAGTATGCTCTAAAATGCATCCGGCGAACAAATGTAGGTTAAGAACTCATGCTGTGTGACTAAACCGAGCTGGCTGGCGTGCATGTGTACTTTTGTGCAAGTGGCTCTGTGACATGAGACACTAAACGGGGAGGAATATGTGCCTGCTTGCCTACGTTTCCCTTCTTCCTACAACCTATGTCCCTGCTTTTCAAAACACTGTCAGTTTGCATCTTGTTACCGAGAGTCAAGCGAAGCGTCCCCTCCAGGACCAACAGACGCGCTGACAATAGTGGTGACTGACCCTGACGCCTCTGCTGGACGCGGCCTCACCATGGAGACCCAGTGACCATGCAGGACAAAGGGATGAAGGGGGGGCTAAAACATCTATTAGTGAAAACAGGGGGGTTATAATTACTATGAATAACTCTCAACTGGCAGGATTAGCCCACCCACCATTGGGAGCAAGATAAATTGACTCTCTCTCTGCAGAGGGCAGGTGCGGGGAGGGGAAACAAAGTACTCCGATACAGTCCATGTACAGTACATATGGAATACCCCACCCCACCCCCTCTTACAACCCACATTTGCTACTACGCACGCAAACTAGCATACACATGAGTGAACGCACATGCAGGGTTAATGCCACGGGGGTCTTCATTACTTTTAAGCTGTGTGCTGCTTTATCGCCCGTTAAATGTATGTTGGGGAAATATGAGAACATCTGTCATAACATGGTCTGATCCACCTAAAGTGATCCAGATATGGCCTGTCAACCTGCTCCCTAAGACAGAGAGACAAATGTGTTGATACACATAGCATTTAAACCCAATTCAAGATGATTTATTACGACATGCTACCTTACCTTTTGTGTTTGACTCAAGTATGTTATGTGCTATAAATTATCTGGTTTCTCCTTTACAAGGGGACAGTCATTCTACTGTAGGTGGTTTCTTTTTCTGAAGTCAGGCCTGAGGTGTCCACAGGAGTTGCCGTACTCCTATCAAACCGATACAAAGCTACCGATCTTACAGTTTCTAGCAGAATATACTGCACTACAACCGTTGGTATCTGCCTCCCAGACATGTATCTGCCTCCCAGACATGTATCTGCTTTGTGTACTGCAGGCCCGTGCTCCTGTCATAACTGAAAGGGAGGCGTGTTGTTGCTGTAAACCCAGCAGCATACCTCTGAAGTGGACATACTAAAAGCCTCTTCCAGAAACCAATTTCGAAGGCCTAGTTTAAAGGCGACTTAATACGATGCTTTATAAACACCCTCCGAGGCTGATGGAGAATCAATATACTGTATGCAAACATGTACACACATTAACAGCCGCAAATAAGGGAATATCATGTGCAAGCACATTTGGTACTGTTACGCCTTGCATACACTGGTCAACTTACTGAGGAGTTTCACAGGGCCAAATTATGTTTTTATTGATTTATTTAGTTACAGCTGCCCCTACATCTATGGCAAACAGTGGTTTATTTTCACATCAAAACAGACATAGCAGCAATATCAGCATTTACTCTTTAGCTGCTAAGTGCGCCGCATCGCATGGTGCACCAGCTTTATACTGCTCACTACTGTTTGGTGCTGGGCAGGAAGGGTACACTAGGTCTATCTGAGCTTTTTTACTGAAAACTGCTGGCTGCATCTAGAAATGCTGCCAATTAGATTGGTAAGAGAAAAGTCAAAGGTTTTTGTGATGGGTGAATGGCTTGAAGTTGGCCTACACCTTATTTTATATTTAAACCACTGTAATTCAACCTTTTTCGCTAAGGATTCAATTTCAATTTTATTTATAATATCAATTCATAACAAGAGTTATCTCAAGACACTTTAGTTTACAATGCAAAAGTGCAATGCACCTACACTGATCCAAAATGTACCAATCCACATTTTAATGATTAAAGAAGTTCACCAAAAAAGAAATGAATTTATAATAATGAATACACCACCGTCCCTCCAATAAAAACATGCCTGTCTGTGCGTGGGAATATAAATGACCTGGCAGATAGTAACTCTCGCTCTTAAGAACTGGTGCTTCGTGCCCAACTAGTTTTTTCTTTCTTTTTTAATCCGTGGGAGTGTGTCAGTTGAGCTTTATTGACACACTACATCATGTTTAATTGCAACACATAAAAGCAGTTCCCTTCAGATCAGACAAGGTTTGGAAAAGTGATGTGCTTCCTGGGTCTATCTGGCTAAAACTTTCATCGTTGAGAGCCGATGCTCAACATCGCAGCCCACAAATATCCACTGGTGGAGACACATCATAGAGCAGGGCTTAAACCTCTGCTCCCTCCCTCCCTCTCTCCCTCCCTCCCTCCCTCCGCCTGTCCCTCTCAGTTTGCTACTAGGAGGTCTGGACACTCATCTGTTCTTGTAATCAGCCTTTGAACGAGTAACATCACCGCAAGGAAAAAAAACCTCCCGGCTGAATGTAGCTAGACAACGTTTTCCAGATGGAGCCATTTTGTTACCCTGCTTTGCTTTTTGTTTTCTGCTGCCATCCGTACAAACTCCCTCTCTGTTTGTAAGACACAAACGCTTTTCAGTAACAACTGGTACCTGAGGGCCTTCCACAATAAGTGAACGAGGTTGTTATTTTTCCCCCCCCCCATACAGTACTGCGCAGAATTCCCATGGCTTCCTCTGAAACTTAGGGTCACTGAGGTTTGGTTATAGGGCTAAACAACAACGTTAAGTGTGTGCCTCCCCAAAACATTTAGTAAGAAAAACGAGTGAAAAGCCTGACATGAATAAAATGCTGGAGCACGGACAGCAGTGTTGTTGTAAACCTAAATAAATATATACCTGGCAAATAAATTACACAGCTCAGTAATTTCCAGACAAAAGCCTTTTGATAGTATGTGGGAAAAGAGGATGTTACACAACGGAGAAAAAAGAAAGATACAAGCAACAAGAAACACATGCTTGGTGGGATACATATCCAGTTTCCTTTGGAGAGAGGAAGCAACAAAGAACAAGGCAACAAGGTGGAAACATTCCTTCAGCTCATTCTACCTGTCATCTTATACCGTGACTTTTGTTTGGCTTTTTTGATCCAGAAACTGGATGTGTGCCCTTGTTGCCATTATGAAACCCGGTCAGCTGGCAATTTTCATTCATTTATAGTTTTTTTTTTTTTTTTTTTTTTTTTTTTTAAATGAGGTGGGTACAGATTGAAATGAAAACACTCACACTTAATATTGAAGGAGGCATTGGTGGAGTGGAGCGTCTCTCCTGTGAGTGTGTTTTGTGCGACGCACTCAAAGTTCCCTGCGTCCAGCTGCCGATCCACAGCGGTGAACTTGAGGTTGCTGCCCTCCTGGAAGCGCCTCTCGCTGTTTTCCAGGGGCTGGCCGTTGTGAAGCCAGCCGTAACTGATGTCAGCCGGATCGCTGACCTCGCACCGTATCATGGCGCTGCGGCCGTGCATGGCATCCTGGGACTTGGGCTCCTTGGTGAACTGGATGGCAGCAGCCTGGATGGACAGAACTGGAAGGGGAGAGAGAAAGTAAATGACAGAGTATTAGAATGGGGCTGCTGTTAACATTTTACTGCTTTTTCCGTTCATTAAGTGTGTGTCATAGCGACCACTTAGCCTTGTGGAGGAATGTGATGTTTAGACAATACTGGCTAGCTGTGAATTATTTTGTCGTAAAATGATCAGACCCAACACGGAGAAAATACGTTTTCCCATTAGTGAGGCTGTGACATGAGTGGGTGACCTAATAGTCTCTCTCACACACACACACACACACACACACACACACACACACCACACACACACATGTCTCACTGTCATGTGCCGTCAGCTCAGGGAGACATCTTTCAAACAAGACATGATGTGTTGCACACACATCCTCACGCACACTTAAATCTTTTATTTCCCCCTCAAGCTGCCGTGTAAAAGCTTTGTGTGAGAGACATGTTTTCTGCTCTATTTACCCACATCTCAGTGGAGAAAAATGACAAGAGTGTGACTTGGACCGAGGCTCGCAGAATGCTACACAGTCATTTGGAGATGCTACAGTTATAAGCTAAGAGGCCATACAATGCACATGAAGGAAAATCTGCGGAAAAACACAGAGAATAAGGAGTCTCAGAGTGTTTAGTTTGAGGTGCATGTCTAGCTAATTTCATTTGTTCCCCTTCTTTTTTTCTTCTTTCCTTTTTTTCTTTTTTTAAATGTCAGTCATGGAATCATTTGAAAGAGCATGTCATGACACCAGTGCAGTAGTATGTGGTAACAGTTATAATCCAACAGATAAATCATCATATTTCATGACACAAAGAAACAAAACAAATTCCCAATGGTTTTAAACTTGCTTTTTCCAGCTCATTGTTACATATCATTATTTGATCATACACCTCTACTTGACAGTGATCTGGTCTTTGCCTCCTGTTGAAGGACCAAAAAACACAACATGACATCTTGTCATGACAAACTGCACTCATGATTGTTGCTAATTGAACAAATCTTGGTAACACGGGAAGGAATCGGATTCCAATTTAAACTCAACAGCTGCTCCATTCTGCCTTCTTTTTTTCCCCATCAACCACCCCTACTCATCAAAAGCTATCTCCACAGTGTGTTGAGGCCAGCCCGCATGGGCCCCGTGTGACACAATGTTATCATACCTGATGTCAAGGTTTGTTATCATAAGGAACGGTCCACCGCTAGTCGATTAAGCATACCTACACCTGCGTTATGGTGTGTGTGTGTGTGTGTGTGTGTGTGTGTGTGTGTGTGTGTGTGTGTGTGTGTGTGTGTGTGTGTGTGTGTGTGTGTGTGTGTGTGTGTGTGTGTGTGTGTGTGTGTGTGTCTTCATAGCCTCTTGCAGGACTGAAGCCAAGTAAAAAGGGGATCTTTCAATAATGTTAAATCAAGGAGCATGTTAAAGATCCCACCGCACCCATCCTGCTCCTGCCTGTCCATCTCTTCATCAGGCTCACCTTTGTCTTAGCTGCAGGTGGCTCGAGCTGACAGACGGAGAGAGACAGGCAGGCAGAAAAAGACGCAGAGAGGCAGAAAAAGGTTGGTCAAACACGATATAGACAGCTAGAGAGGCTGTGGATAGGCTGGGTGGAACAGGAACAAATCCTGTTGCCTCATATGTCCCCTTACGTTACATTTAACAGACAAGAGGAAATCAAACGACAAAAGAATAGAAGGTGGACGACCAAGGATGTAGACCTCTGTTATGTAAGGCAATGTCAACAAGAATAAGATACTGAAATACCATCTATGTTACATGCCGGATAGGTAATTGGATCAAACTGAGCTATATGCATTATGGGTTCTCATAATTTGCCAAAAAATAAAAATGAATGTCTGTTGTAGTGGTTTTGCACATCAGAACATTTAGTTAAAGTAAAGCGAAATATGTTAACTAAACATCTACCTCACAGATTACTACCGCTGAATGCCTGTTTCCTTACATCCTTAGGGAAGGACACAACAGCACTGAAGAAAACATTTACCATTACATGTTTTCCTGGGACAAATTCCACAGACAAACATGGTCAGTATGACAAGTCACTGCATTGCCTTTTGCTGCTGTCCGGCATGTCACCTTGTCTTGAGAATGTCCTGCTGGACCTTTGCTTTGAGTGCACTTTATAAACCACTTTTATATGGATGCCTTTATATCTTTGGGATCTAGATAGCCACGTGAGCACATTTAAAAACGGACAACTGTTTTGATCACAATTGTTTTTATGAAATACCAAAGGAAGTTGAGAAAATGACCCTCCGGTGTTATCATTTCTAGTCCGTCATACTTTTGCTTCCAATATGACCCGGTCTGGCCCGGTGGATCGATGGCTTCTTTGGGGAATTGTTTTTCTTTGTGGAGAGTGTATTAGAGGTCACAGCCCAGTGGCCTCTCTTTCAGTTAGTAAGTACAATGTGGGAGAGAAATATACAGGCTTCAGGAGAGACACCAGCTGCAAGATGATTGGCTTTTACTTTACTGTATCCGGCAAAATTTCTCACTTGGTGAATAAAATGTCTCCTCAATTTGAGCCATCTGGACATAAGTGCAATCCAACTCACTTCATCATTTTTCAGTTCATAGATTTTAAAACTAATCGCAGCTTTTCTTACTCTCATTTTCTTTTCATCCTCTGTCTCAACATGGGGTGACGGTTGTGTAAAGTGGTGTTCATACACAATTGGTCAAAAGAATCAAAAGGAATTGACAAAAATGTTTATGATCGATCTATTTAGTTCTTCTGTTCCAGCTTCTCAAATGTAAGGATTTTATGCTTTTTTTGTTTTATATAATTGTAAATTAAATACTATTGAGGTTTTGACAGTTGGTTCAATCAAACAAGCAATTATAGAGGTCACATTTGCCCCAGAGAACTTTTTATTTACCGATTATGGACATGATATTTAACCCAGGTTCCTAAATCATTCTTCCATCATCTGAACTATTGCACAATGGATTATAACGTCTCTTCTGTATAAGCAAGTGTTCTCTAACCATTTCCCTAAGAGGCTGAGAATGTGTTCTATCTGCATAAAACTAGGATAAATGGGACAGATGGCTTGGAAACACTAGCAGAGTTATCCCCAACATCCACTTCAAACCAATAAATCAAGTAATGTTCACAGACAGCACACAGCCTCCACGCCAGGCTTACAGCTGGGGTGTGAAGCAGCGTGCCAACTATCATCACACGGAACCTCCTCGACATACAGCGATGTTACAAGCTTTGGTGGGGAAACGGCAGAGCTGTGGCACGCTGTTGATGGTTTCATTTAAGATGTATGCTGACATACAATGTGAGTGGAATGACGTCTGGGAAAAGTCCCAGCAGAGACAACACAAACGGATAAGGTGTTTTCACATACCACAGGATGACAGACACGATAGAGAGAGAGAGTGCAGAGCATTGTCTGTAACATCTGACGAAGTCTGCCAAGTTCACCGTACCATTCAAACAGGGAAGGCACCGTGACCTAAATCTCTCAAGCACGCCGCAACCCTGCCTCTAACATTAACAGACAGACTTGGAGGGGACACGCACACACACAGACAGCACGCAATCATATCCACAAAGCCACAGCTGCCATCGCTAATCACCTCTACCACCATGACATAGGCCCGCTACAACATAAATACTACTAAAGTCTGTCTGCCAAATCAATACAGTTCATTAAGGTCATGCTTTTCACTGAGTAACACAAGGGCTGAGGGAAAGGGAATGCCTGGCTCTGCACAGAGTGACATTTCAAAGAGATAAGCTGGGCAGATGCTATCCAAACTCCCACTTAGAGCCCTTCAAAGTGGGAGTGGTTGAAAGGGAGAGTTACAGATAAGGCGGCTATCATGAAATTCCAATACCGTGCTATGGAAAAGCCAACTGCAGGGGATGACACTTTATTTTTTTATAAATGATGCTAGACCCTTCTTTTTTTACACTTCAGTGCATGTGTATGCCATGTTAAATGAACTAATAATCAAATTGTGCTTGAAAAACAGCAGGATTAGGAGTTTTCAGGATTTTTTTTTTTCTTGTCCCCGTGATTGGCACATCAGGTGGTGTGGGCGAATGTGCTTTAGCATATTGGACGCACTACAGTAGAACAGCGCCGGCACACTGTCCATGTCTTATACACAACTCTCTCTCAGTTACTGATGGAGCTGACTGGGAAGTGGAAGGCGGGTCTGAAAGGGGTATGGTAAATGTTAAACTGACAAATGTATCTAACCACAGCACAAAGACATGCAGCGCAGTAGAATAAATCATGAAAAGGTACCACGTAGAGTTTTCGACCACTAGTATGGCTATGAAGCAACTTTCTGATCAGGTTTCCCCTTTTTGTTTGCACACATGCTTCATCGGCCTCGCACCATTCTGTTGTCCGACCGTTGGTGGCAGTGACACTCACAGAAGCGTAGCAATGTGGTTATCAAAGGCAGAGAAGAAGACGACAGCAAGCTAGAAAAACAGATGGAAACACTGCAGGTTTGGAAATAATCAGCTTTGCAAATGTTTTATAGGGAAGAGAAAGTATTCAACATGTTTGTTAGACCTCGAGGGTACACGCTGAATGTAAACATAACTTTATTGGTTTTCTAGAGGACTACTTCAAGTTTCAAAATTAGAGCTTTTACCAATTTATATAGTCATCATTGGTTACTTGGTAGTTTTTTTTTAGGATTAATAGCTTAGTCCATACATTTCAGAAAATGTCTCATTAGGATTTTCTTTTCTTTCTCTTTTAGCTTATGGGACTAATTATTTGTTTTGACCAACCAAAAATCCAGAACTGAGAGAAGTCTTGGCTCTAATACAAAACCGTATGCACTTGCCAGGAAAAAAAAAAAACATACGCTTGTCTTTCCCTGGATTTTAATCTAGGTATCTGGAGAGAAGTTGGAAAGTAGGTTAAGGATGGAGAAGGAAACTGCTTAGAGGGGGAAAATATCTGCACAAAGGGATTCTCCTCTTTAACTCGCTCCACTGCTGACCCCATTAAGCCTGGCTCACCCATCAGGTGGAAGTCACCATGAAGTCAGCCTGACTGACAGAACCAACTAGAATGGGTAGCCTCCCTTCTCTCTTTCTCAACTTGTCTGCTGGCACAGGTAGACAGAGGTGGCCGGGTGCAAGCAGCAGAATTGTTTTTTTTTTTTTTTTTTTTTTTTTTTTTTTTTTTAAAGTGTGAATGTTGGAATCTCAGACAGGGAGTGTGTGTGCAATATTTTTCAACATTAACAATGAAATCAATATCCAGATAAGACTAACTGTTTGATGTGAATACAGAATACACACAGACTTTCATTGTAGGTCAAAGTTGTCTGTTAAAACTGAAAGAATATGTACTGTTTTTCTAAAAAGGGTTAAGATAAAGAGCCTTAATTCTTTCAGATAAACTGCTGCATCAAAGAGGATATTATCTTCTCTTATCAGTTAAGATCCCGTAGGACAAGCAGGATAGCGTGTCTCCCAGCAGGCCAGCCAGGGTGACGACAAGCAGGGATGACAGTGACACCCGGTCTGAGGCTGCAAGAGGTTAAAGGGGCAGAAGCCCGCACATGCACAGACGCAAACAGCAGCACCCACAAATACTTGGCCCCAGGCACACCCATGGCTCGCCCCGTGGGAGCTCAAAAAGCCCCTTTGCGTGCGATTTCACAGCCTCTCAGCGGGCTGCATCGGAGCAAGACAGCTGCTCAGAAATGTTTTAGAGTGACAGGACAGCAGAACGAGGAGTCTTGGAGTCGCAAAAATGCTCGCTGCTGACGGAGCGTGAGACAGTTATTGGAGCGTGGCTTCAATTAAATGTCTCAATGACACCTCAGCCTCTGTGACATACAATTCCCAGACTTCCACTGCTGTACATCCATGAAAACAGCTTCGAAGTCTGCCACGGTTAATGAAGACACTTCTACCATCCATGATCACAGCATTTTCATTAATCTCTTCTCTCCCCAGCCACAAAATCTACATAACCCAATTAAGGATGAGAACTGCAACACTCAAGATAAGATAAGCCCCCTTTGCTCAAAAGGCATACACACTCAAACAAACACTGCAACTTCAAA
>NC_045740.1:945815-946845 GCF_008692095.1 Etheostoma spectabile
AAAAAAAAAAAAAGGGAAATGGCACAGACGCAAGTAGAGCACCTTTGATCAAATCAATTATTCACAACTCTGAGAGTTTGCATGAGATCCGTAAGAGAGCTTAGCATAATTTAGAAACAAAATGAAACATCTTATTTAGTTAATGTCAATCAGGAGGTCAGACATGGGCCAACACAGCACACACAGACTGGAAAAACGTGGCATCAATTTTTCAACATGCAGGGGATGGGTACAGAGGGAACACTGATGTAAACTACTCTCTCTTTGAAAGCATCTATTTTAGCAGCTGCTGTTACATTGTAGGACACATAAGTCTACAGCCCCCCCGGTCAACTTTTGGAGGAAAAAGTTAAGTATTTAAGTGTTCAATATCAGGGTGGATCGTCCTCTTTGTCCTCAGGCTCGGTTAATTATTAAAGTGCTCCATTAAACAAGGAACGCTAGCAGTGGGGCGAAAAACGTATATCATATTTTTATTTCCAGCCATTCCTGCAGATTCCTGCTGGTTAACAGAAATGCCAAGCTAACAAGATTAGAATTCCTCTGAGGGTGGATACTAAACAGAGCAAGGAGGGAGCAGGAGGAGGAGGAGTCCTCACTGTAAGAAGAAGACAGTAAGATGCACTGTTTGGCAAATAGAGTTAGGGTTAGGGTTAGGGTTAACTAGTGCTATCAAATAATTAAAATATTTAATCGCGATTAATCACATTTTTATCCGTTAGAAAAGACTCTTGATTTATTTTTGTTCCATTATTGTTTCTCATTTTAATACATTCTTATCAACAGGGAAAAGTGGATCAGCTTGCTTTGTGCACATGTTTTTTTTATTGAAAACAACTTTGGCATATAGCCTACTATAGAGTTTAATTTCACACAAATAATCTCTCACACAATGTAACACTGTCCATCAATAAAAGAGTGGAAAAAATACTTTGACCGGGGGGGGGAATCAGCTGTGTGCTTGGCCATCAAGTGGAGTTTCAGACTGGACATGCTGCGATGATAGCTCAGTTCCCAATGACCAAACACA
>NC_045740.1:946855-947059 GCF_008692095.1 Etheostoma spectabile
TGGTCTTGTCAATGAAACCATTTGGCAACTTTTAAAAACTAAACTTTCCGTTCAGAATCTTATTGGCGTCCATTTCGGCGTCTCGCGCTCGCCATCCACTCAAATTGTAACGTTACTACTCTTTGGCCGGCTCACAAGCCCAAACCAGCGTGTGCGGCGTGCCTGTTGTTTTGTTTCCGGTCTAGCTAGATCCGTGTGGTGGTT
>NC_045740.1:947080-952080 GCF_008692095.1 Etheostoma spectabile
TACTTGTTATTGCAACAGCATGTGAAAAAACTACAAAGTTTGCTAGGCCAAGAACGTTGATCTTTGAAAAATCTTGAAAAATCAACGCCATTAAAATGGGTTTACGTTAACGCCTTTAATAACGCGTTTAACTGACTGCACTAGTATTTTTAACCTACTTGGAAGTAACCTACTGTATTGAGCAGTTCGGCCCATTTTATTCCCCAATAAGTACTAATTTTGGTATTGGTACCTAAACCAATATTCACAATAACGTTTCAGCATTTCATTTCATTTAACAATTTCAGGCCCTGCTCAGCAGTACCAGACAGGTGTAGAAGTGCCACATATGACAATACAATTTGTTTCTTATTAATGATAAAATCGTATAACTGAATAACTAAAATAGTCATGATAAAAAGACTATTATTAAATGCTAAAATTCTACTGTTTACTGTTGGAAAACTTTATTCGACCCACATAAGTTGTAAAACAGCAGTACAGTGGATTTCAGGCCGACTGTACTGTATCTCTTTTCCTACTCTTCACCATTAGTAGTAACCCGTATTAAACATGTGGCAGCCAAATACACGTACTGTAACAGAACAATCCATCATATCCTAATAAAGTCTCAAAGGCGCTAGCTTAGACAAGTGGCATGTTGGCATTTGCAGAGAGAGGCTGATAACCATCTGTCTCAGTGCAAGCTAATGTGTTTTTAAAAAGCTTTAAAAAAAAAACTGATAAAAAAAAAAAACTGTGAAAGCTTCATCCTCAGTTGTGTTTGGGGATCAAGATGTCAGGGAGATAAATTAGAGAAGGAATGAAGGGCAAACGGGAAGCACCGAAGCCCACTGACAAAGATCTCATTGTCTGTTAGCACATTGCCCTGTGTGAGTGTGAGTGTGTGTGTGTGTGTGTGTGTGTGTGTGTGTGTGTGTGTGTGTGTGTGTGTGTGTGTGTGTGTGTGTGTGTGTGTGTGTGTGTGTGTGTGTGTGTGTGTGTGTGTGTGTGTGTGTGTGTGTTTCAGTTTTCCCGGCTGCCTCCTTGAAAAACTGCAGTTGGCAGAACCCAACAGAGCATGAAACCGGTACGACTACATGATAAACTGCATTCTGATGTATTAAGAATGTGATATCACGACGAATCTCAATTTAAATTCCATCTACAACAAAGAATACAGAGATAAATGTGTCAATGAGATGTGTGTGCATGCATGCCTAAGAGAAAACACATATGCACGCAATGCGATGCTGGAAAATGTGTTCATGGTCAACCATTAAGATTGATCTTGTGGTACTAATAGTGTAGAAAAATGTATAAAAACAAAATCTTTGGTCTATAAACAAAGCACTGTTAACAGAAAATTAGAAGCTTATCTCATATACTGATGTCAAATTGAGTTTACTTGAGCTACAAATGCATTTTCATGCTTCAGTCATCTCTTGGTTAGCGTTTCTAACGATGCTTTGTGTTCTCCAACGAGAATAACACAGAGAAATCACCGGTGTATGACGCCGAAATGCCATCCAAACAAGGTCAGGCTGCCTTATTTGATTTGACAGCCGAGACGTTAAACAGGGACAGATTCAGACCAGGTACAATGTCTCTGTCAAAACATTTTATCAGGAGTGACAGACAGGTTCACCACAGACTTCTGAGCTCATGCATGATCAGCTTTTGTAGACTGACACGGTAGGTGACTCCTGGTTCATGCAGGGAAGTAGGGAGTGTAGGGAATTCATGTATTTAATCCCAACTAATAATTAAACTGCTTTTATTACCGATTGATCAAGTCATTTATTGGATTAATTGATGAATCACTTAAAGGGTGATGCCTTCAAATCCTCATATCTGAGAAGTTGGAAGCTGCAAGTATTTATACATGATATATGTATGTGGTCATCTTCCTGGATTTTATACACAATATCAGTGTCATAAACAATGCAACTTTTAGGTAATTAGACAAATGTTCAGCCAGCACTAATGTGCTGTTACAGGGGCACCCCCGCTCTATCAAGTTGGAATGGATCAAAGTCATACAAAAGAGAGTGTCCCCAATGTCCTTTTTTCCATCACATCAGAACAGAAGGTCGGTTTTTCTTCTCTGCGTGGCATACATCAGCAGAGCACATCTCTGAGTTCAATCCACTGTTTCTAATTGAAAACCATGTTAAAAAGCAGCAGAGCAGGGTTGCCTTTTTACCAGTATGACTGGTATGCACACCCGCTGCCTTAATTCAATCGCTTCTCCTATTGTACCAGGTAATCACACTGTGGAGGGGTCTCACACTACAAAGAGATTTGCTCATGTGCGAAGAGTGGACCAGGCTCATTATAACAAACCTCACTCAGATCACTATCAGTTTATGCCTGTTACTCTCCACCTAGCCGCTGACAGCAGGGAGGGAGCTCTGCACCCATCTGAAAGAGCCCCCCGCCACGCTCCCCATTTTATTAATAGGCAACATTGGCATGGCAACCAGCATGCAACCTCTCCAGGTGGACCGTTGTTTTGCTTCCCTTAACCCCTTAAACAGCAGCAACAGGGGGCGCCTGGAGGGCTCACCTAGTAGAGCAAGCGCCCATGTAAAAATGCTCAATCCTTGTCGCAGCAGCAGCAGGTTCAACTCCGACGTGCGGCCCATTGCTGCATGTCATTCCCCCTCTCTCCCCTTTCACATCTTCAGCTGTCCTGTATAATAAAAAGATAACGGCAGCAACAGTCAGCCATGACGGCTCAGTGGAATTTCGAGTGCGAGCCCTATTTTGACAACTCTTACTTAGCCATTTCATCAGGAACATGACACTGTTGCATCCCCGCTGTGTTTTTTTTAAGATCCTAGATCATTTTCCCAAAAACTATTTGACATGGGATTTTGACAGAAGTATGTCAACCTTTCCTCCGCCGTAAAGAAATGCCTTCTCTCACCCCTCCTTACGAGACGCTGCTTGCCAGCACACCTCTGCCTTTGAAAAGAAGAGGTGCTCCATATGGTCTCCATGACAGGAAAAATAATAAAAACACTCATGTAACAGTGTGAGAGGGGGGCAGGCGTCAGCCATAAATCTCTTAATAAGCACAGCGGGAGGCGATCAACAGGATCAAAGCGTTGGCTGGGCCCCACCCAAACGCTCCATCAAGTGTGCTTTAATAGGCCACCCATCCTAGGCCATTACCGCCTCATTAGTAGTCGTATTAGGAGGCCTGCAGCAGGTCACAGGCCAGGACTGAGGACTAGTTTGGCCCCTGAGGAACACTAGTAAGGACCTTCATTATATAGCCAGCAGGAAAAAGATACATACTCATTGCTTATAATCTAGGCAGGAAAAATAGAAACATATTTAACAGACTTATTTGGATTGATTTTTTAAATAACTGTATTTTCTAAATAACTCTATTCAGAATCAGCTTTATTTGCCAGGTATGAGGACACATACAAGGAATTTTACATTGGAACATTGTTGCTCACGATGCACTTACACATACAAAACAACCAAACAATATATACACACACTAATATATACATACTCTAAACAGAAACAATATAGATGCAATTCACAAAATAATTACCGATTTTTTATTTCCATGTCACCCTTTGTAGAAGTGGATGTCTTTGCATCAAAGGGTTGAATCTTCTTTTTGTCTTTTATCTCACTGCTGATGTTACACTGCGTATTAGCACAGCATCCTAATGTCATGCCGTTCTATGTTATCGTATGAAGAAAAACCGGCAGTTCAGAGCATGATGTGCCTGCTTTACGATGGACGGAGCTTGAGTACGCAAAGAAGCCTTACAGAGCAGATATGAGCCGTATCTCTCATCACCCCCCCCGCTCCGTCCCTCTACACCAGGCTTCATAACTGTCGTGCTGTATCTAAAATAGAGACATCTGAGCACGGCCAGCTCTCATCAATTTTCAACACCCACTCATAAAAGGCTGACTGTTGAAACACAGACAGCCTAATGCATCTCTGTGTAATCCACGAGCGCTGAGGATAGAACATGAGCCGACAAGGAGGGAGGGAAAGAAAGAGAGAAAAGAAAGGGGCACTGAGAAGAGGTTATACAATTTGTCTGGAACGTCCAAACTATGACGATGAAAAACCTTTGCGGCGTCCACAGATCTGGTCCTGGCCATGAAAGGGACCGTGTGTATTATTACCCATGGTGCACAGCAATCTGGTGCCACGACAGTCCCCTGCAGCTGCGCCCTTACGAGACAGAGTGAGTATGGGAGCAATTATTAGATTAAAGCGGATTAGGCTTTGCTCAGGTAAGACAGGTTGGGTCGTTCCTGTCTCTTCAGTCCTGAAACATTGGGCACTAATCCCGTAATGACACCACTTTTAGGGGGAAAACTGAACAGTGCAGCAGTGGAGCATAACGGCTGCCATTTACGTGCACATATTTAGTTTTCTTTTCTTTCCTATATACAACAAAGGTTCTACACACAGCCGACACGAAAGCTTAATGCAAACTGTTTACAAAAATAAGCGCTATAACTACACTGCAAAGGGAATGAGCTCAAATTAACAGAGGATTTTTTATCAAGGAAAAGTAATGTCAAACATCTGGGGTCACACTCTGATTTCTTTCCAGCGTTATGGGCCAAAGATGGAAGATTAAGCCACTGTGGAACAGAGGAGCTCAGCAGTTTGCAGCCAGGCTAAACACTGATAGATGTTTCAGGCTAAAGGGTCCGCTTTCAAAATGGGAGTTAGAGAATTGAGGCTGCATGGTTAAATCTTCCTCTGCTGGCCTGTAGATGATGCCTCAACAGAGTTATATGACATATGAGATAAAGCAGAGGCAAGAAATGGGATGCGGTTGCCAAGAGTCTTGCCTTTTGAAAAATGATCTGTGAGATGATGAACAAGTTTGATGGATTATACTGGGCACAGGACTTCTGAGGGGCCCAGGGCAGCGTCCAATATTATGTTGGATCACATTATAAACGCAGTCCTCACTTTCCTAATTATATGCAGATTTTTGCAACCCGTTCAATCAAAATTTGAT
>NC_045740.1:957080-972522 GCF_008692095.1 Etheostoma spectabile
TTCCTTGAGTCTGCATCGATGCAGACTTCACCAAAGGGAATTACCCACAGTTCAAAGTGGTGTGACATTTACTGCGGAGACCATAGGGATATCCCGAAATTACAAAGGTAAACAACAGCCCGACACACGACCACGGAACAGAACGGACCCGGGGTCCAGCTTGTAAAACAAGAGTTTGAAAAGATTTGGAATCAAGCAGCAAGTCTCCTGTGCCTTGGCCGTGTGGAAAGTAACAAACTTCAAATGAAAATTCCCAAACCGACAAGTGTCAGCAACATCTTTGTTATTAAACGTCGCCAAGGTAACATGTGATCTCGTGTAGTGCTGTCCCGATCCAATTTATACCTATCTGAGCCCATGTGGCCTCACATACTCACTCACTTATTATGTGAGATCAATTAAGTCAGAGAGTCTTTAGTCGTTAGTCCTCAGGGCTCACTTTGGGACTGGGCCATTGTTACACGACCTGGCAGCTTTATCAAAGCACTGCGACCTAAAACCACCATTATGATAGACCATCACACAACTACTTAGTGGCGGCGTTACTTGGCAACACGTGCCACTTGTCGCGTTTCCACCCACTCAAGTGGACCTGAACACGGTCAAGGTGATTGTTTTCTTTTGTTTTTTTTTTAACAATGCAAACGCTCAGCGCTGTTCACTCTTCACACCTACGTGTTGAGAAGAGTGCTTTGTGTTCACACTGCAAGCAGGAAAGAAATCAGACAGCGCTGGCTGTTTCAACTAAAACCAGACGACTGGAGGCTCACCACCGGATATGTACTGAAGATTAGGGGTCTCTGAACAGGAAATTCAATGTTTGGCGTGTCCACGTCGTGGCTGCGTGGAGTGTTTGTCCAGGTACTGCACCGCTTGATAGGCATCTAGACACTAACGCGGTGAAGGCGAGGACCTCAGATAGGACAGGACGACAGACTTCCGTGGGGATAAGTGTGACTGATAAACACCAACACAAAGGGGTTTAAGACGGTGGGTAAAAGTGGACCAATGTACGACCTTCCTGCTCAAACAAGTTAAAGGCTCCAAGCTATCAGCAGGCTTTCACCTTGATTGACCTAGAGAATCACAAGTCTTACTGAAATAATAGGCCGGTCTCTGTCTGTCTGTCGGCTGTACTGGCAGAGGAATCCTTTACAAACGATCATAATCATCTATGGAAAACCATCTTGATTGCGATTTATCCTAATTCTTTTCCAGGAACCTAATCATGTTGGAGTAGGTCGTAGTCTTTCTATCATCAACCTCCAAGTAGGGAACACACTTCAAGGCAGAACAGCAGCTGTAAGCCATCTCTACATCTGTTCTACAAATGTCCATGTTGAATACGTACTGGGTGAAACCAAAGAACTGAAAGGAGAAATAGAGGGAGACAAAATGGAGATTGTGTCTGATGCATGTCAATATTTCTGTTTATTTGCCTCTGAATATGCTGGGGATAAAAAAACAGCTCTCATAGTCTGTTTGTGCTCCGGGCTCGGGTCTAATGAGGATGCCAGTGTACGGAGTTACAGACCAGCAATGATCCTGACCAGCCAACTCCAGCTCCCCTCCCCCCCTTAGCTCCAGGCTCAGTGGAGATTCAAGCTTCCTTCTGAAGTCACTGAGGAAAAAAATAACTAGGTTCACTTGTTTACGATATCTCTATTTGATGACTATTTGTGGTCTGTATGGATGTTCAGCGCTGGTTATGACAATTACTGGGAAGAAGTCCTAGATGTGAAGTGACCATTCCCCCAAAACAAGGGTTTTTGACCAGATGCACCTCTACAACCTAAAAACAGACATGGATTTAAATCCAAAGCTAAGGGTGCTCCGATTGATCGGTCTGGTGATTGGCCCCAAAAATCCTGATCGGAGCACCCTTAAACAAAACATTTAAAGAAACAGAATGTTTCTTTAAAATGAAATGAGAAATTTCAGCACC
The DNA here is from genome assembly GCF_008692095.1 of Etheostoma spectabile. Classification (NCBI taxonomy): domain Eukaryota; kingdom Metazoa; phylum Chordata; class Actinopteri; order Perciformes; family Percidae; genus Etheostoma; species Etheostoma spectabile. The sequence goes on from NC_045740.1 coordinate 959,026, forward strand.
AGCTAGAATTCAATAACAAGACCAATTTTGCCAGTGACATGAACGTATAACTGAAAATAGGGATGAGGAGAGCCATTTTTACTGAATAATCTGAGAAATAGGGGGAAAAAAAAGACTTATCTGTGCCAAAATACAAACAACCCTGCAGTCTTGAACACACTAATTCAGTAAAAAAAAACTGAAATGTGCTCATTTAAATATCAATCATGGCTAATGTTGTACTCTTGATACCTGAGTTAAGAGTCCATGATTAATGGATGCTGATGGCTTTCATTGTTCAAGCTAAAGAAAGCAAAAGCCATTAGATACTAGATAAAAGCCTTTATTTTCCAAAAGTCAAAGTCCCTTTATTAGCCTCACTAAGGAGAAATTTGTTTTGGACACTGGAGTAACTTAATTTTTTCTGCTGTTACAGACGCAAGCACAGGGTTAAAAACAATTAAAAGACAAATGTACAGTCAACATATGGGTTACTCAAAGGGCTACAAATTGCAAATTTACCATTTTCTATACTAAAATAAGATAAAAGCCATCCTTCAGCAAACAAAAAACAATTAAAAACAATTTCATTCATCCTTTTCATCCATCCCAGTCACAGACATACATTAAAGAATTCATAGTCATACGTTCCTCGTTGCTCATTAATGAGCTTAACTGTGAGAGGAACAAATGCGTGCTTATACTTACAGTGGTTATATTTACACAGAGGAACCCTGTGCCTCTTTCCTGGGTTCAACTTTCCTCCTTCCTGAGTTCAACAGCTCAAAAACATGCACTTTGGAGTCCATCAGAATGACATTTTTTTATTTAAGATTATATTTTGGCCATTTTAGGTCTTTATTTATATAGGACAGCTGAAGACATGAAAGGGGAGAGAGAAAAGGTAATGACATGCAGCAAGGCCGCAGGGGGAGTCCAACCTGTGTCCGCTGCATGGAGGAGTAAACCTCGGTTGGAACGGTTAGCTCTAACGTGTTTCTGACAATCCTACTATAATCAGGGCACTGCCTTACTCAGGTTACGATTTAATTATTTCTTAAAATTAATAAAGTAATAAATAATCCGTGACACATTTAAGGGGTCATACTTTAATGGTACTACTGAAGGATCTGTCCTAGCCTTCATTCAGATCTGTTTTTTTCCCAGAATGTGTAGTCAGTAGTCACTTTGTTGGAGTAAGTAAGTTAGCAAGAGCATCACATGATTTGAGGAAAGGCCCTGTAGTTGGATGTCTCAGACCAGACATTTAAAGCACTACTCACTCTCTTTCCTCTTGTAATGGAAGGATGCTTTCTCCTCTTGAGTACGGGAAGTACTCCTCTTAACAGCACTTCCTGAATTGTATGGAGAGTGATTTTGCTCTGGTAAACTCAAGACATGGGATATCAAGAGTAAAAAATGACCCTTTCAGTAAAAAGTCCATGAACTTGACCAAACTATTAAAAACATGTTCCCACCGTTTATGGAATGGGAGGGTTATGAATTGTTTAGTCTCCAGTAAACACACACAGACGACATACTGGTCTCCTTAGATGTAAACAGCATTGGAAACCAGTGAGGCCTGACTGGCACAATGGCCTCCCTCCAAGTGTACTGTCACTCACACTCTAGGGAGAGACACCTCACTGCAGGAGGTGGCGCGACCCCCCGAGACTTAACGAAATGACACCTCCACACACACAATTATACGCTCTAAGGCCACTAATTGGCATGCTTGGCTGTGTGTGAATACTAACTGGGTGCAGGGCAGCAGCTGTTGTTATAGGCAGTTCTCTCAAAAGGTGAAGAGGGGAGGAAGCGAAGAGGAAGTGAGCGAGAGAGAGAGAGAGAGAGAATGTGTGTGTGCGTGTGTGTGGAATACAGAATCAAGTCTCATGCTGAGTCGATCCCCATGCCGACAGCCAATTACCTGTGTGTGAAGCTGGAGCCTCCCTGTCTTTCTGTCAGAGACTGTCTCGTCTTTAAGCACGATTGGACAATGCCGTTTCCTGTCTAAGTTCTCCCGTCTGCCTGGGAGACCACAGTAAGGCTGCTATCCCATAATCGTTGCCATGCATACCCACCCCACACAGGCCACATTAGTGCTATACTGGTGCCCTTTCAGATATTTTTGTTCCGTGTTGTTTCCCTCTACAGAGAAAAGAGAGCTTGCATTGTATAGGGGTTTAGTATTTCCCCACATTTAGGCTGTACTGGGCAACCTGCCAAGTTACATTAACGGCCACCTAAGTATATATTTTTTGACATATTTTTTTACAGTTGCAGAGGTTTTTTTAAAGACGTCTGACGTCATTCAAGTAAAGAGGCGGATTGTTCAAGGGTATGCAGCCACTTTATGCATCACTTGCAAGCTAAAATTCGTCTAAGGTGTATACTGAGTTCCCAATGTATTAGCTGATCTTTCACTTTATAATGCTATCCGATACTGTAACAGTGCAACACGTCCTACCTTTGTAAAGCTGAAGATTTCTACATATGATGAGCTTTTTGAGCAACAATCCCCCCCACCCTACAAACATTATTAGCAGAGGTGTTGTTGAATTGTGTATCAAGTAACAACTTCAGTGCAAAGACAGACGTGTCAGCCTTCAAAAACAACACTAGTTTGAGTAACTTGAGACTAGAACATCACAGAGTGGAAGAATAGGAAAGCCTCTAAATCAAAGCAGGGGACTCATTTATCCCCACTACATTTAGATTACTTAATTTGCACATGAAATGATGTTGCCTCTTGTGTCTGTAATTGCTTTGTTTTGCATTGACAAGTGGCTTGTTATTGTTCTATCTTACCAGTTGACACGGCTTTGTTATACGATTATCAAGCCATCTGGTTCAGTTATTTGTTTCAGTGCTGTATGCTATTGTTTTCTTTTGTATTTTTCCAGCTAAAAAAAATACATTTACCTGGATTACAGTTTGTACTATTTTTATGTATATTCTAACTCAGTCAGCAGCTCTCTTCAACAGCAATGGGATCCTACTCGATCGACAGTTTGCTTTTGTGTGCCATATGTACTATATGGTGTCGAGTTAAACAACTGCTGGTTTTTTTCGTGTTAGCATACACCTATGGATGTGCAGATAAATGACTGGATACTACAGCTGCTACATTTGATCATTGGTCTCTTTTCTGTTTTATATGTGCCTTGTTATACTGTTTTTGTCTGTCAAATGTACAAAAACTCAATAAATACATGTTTATAAAAAAAAAGGTTAAGCAGCCAGCTGATACTGAAGCCACAAGTCTTATTACACAGTATAAACTTATTTCCCGTGTCCTCAAAGCAAACGTGAAACAAGGTAGTGGAAATGTATCTGTGCTTACCTTTGATGGAAATGGCCGCAGTCACATGGAAGCAGACATGAGGAGAGATGGAAAGAAAACAGGAAAATTAGACAAGGGCTCAAAATACAGACGTAATGAAACAAACAGGAGAGGATTTCTTTCTGCCAGAGTCACTTTTTTTTTTTGTATAACCTTGAGGCAACATGAACATTTCTATCTTTGAATGGTTGCACCTCTTTGCATTTGATCGGCGTGCATGACGAGATTAATCAATCCAGGTTCAAACTTTAACCCATCTATTCATTCTTCCATATATTTCCCCAAAACTATATGGTCATGAGGGATTTACAGTTCATCATTGCTGGCGGTATAAACCTCGCAGGCAACAGCAGGAGTGGTCTCGTGGGCCAAAACAAAGGGCTTCTGGGTAATGCTTTCATCCTGTAGAGAGCTGTTCCTGTCGACACATCTTCCTCTCTCGCTTTCTCTCTGCCTCAAAGGAACACTCTATGAAAAGTAGAACCAACTACGTTTTCTAAAAGCCCCCATGAGCAGTGCAATATAAATCTATTTTTTTCCATTCACTGGCTCCCTGTACCCATTTATCTTCTTCCTAGTGTTTTGGGCTCATCTCGGCGCAGTCTGTGCGCCACAGGAGGGGAGAAAGGAGAGACGGAAAAGCTAAATAACAGATACATCAAAAAGTGGAAGAGAGGTGGATCTCCATTTTGCAGTGTCTTAAACACCAGACCTTTGCCACCATGGGAGACCCCTCGCCCTCCTGCTCACCCCCTGAACCTTACCGACACGCTCAAAACACATTGCTTTATTGCCTGTAAAATAGACACAGTGGCCTATTTATAAGAGGATTAAGTAAAGAAAGAAAGGCAGCAGGAGGGAGTTCGGTCTCTGCCAGCGCTACCAGCCTGAGGGGGGAGGACCATTGAGGACGATACGGCACGTTTACGTAGCCTGACGTGTTCTGTGGCTCAACACGGAGCTCATCCAAGGTGAATGTTTCCAGGACACCGTGTGATTAGGAGCTATATGTGTTTCCTCTATGCCTGAAGCAAACGTAAGTGCACAAAGTAACACAACCCCGACGGCAGCTTCTGGGAGCCGTGACATCATCGGGAAACTGGGCGAGCTGCTTTCAGATGAGAAGACGAGTAGATAGATACGCTGAAACATGTCAACGAATTCATGTACACAATTTCATATATGAAAGGAGCACACTGGGGAGGGGATTATTAAGCATCCAAACACACCGGCATTTAAAAACAAAAATTCATGGCAAAATAAATTCATTGTGTGGCCGGGTTGGGTCAGTGGTACAGCGGGCGCATATGCACTGAGAGGTTCATGCCTCAATGCAGAGGTCCAGGGTTCATATCTGACCTGTGACAATTTACAGCATGTCTTCCCCCTCTCTCTCGCCTTTCCCACCTAACTGTCCTGTCAAAAATTAAATTCATTGAAATGCTATTTGCCACAATCAATTGATTCACTCGAGTTATAAAACTAAATCCACAACACATTTTTGGGTCAACTTTGGTGAATTGTGGGGTGTCAAACCAAGACCTACAAGCAATCATTGTGTCACCAAGCCTTTAGAACCACAAAATACAAAAAAAGACGCACTGGGCCACTTTCTGGAGTGACCAACGGTCCTGAAGCCTGAGCTGAACTGATCCAACATCTTCTGAATGTGAGCGAGTACGCTGCAAGTGCTCCGTGCCGTTAGCTTACAGAAGAGAAAAAAGCCATGTGAAACTCCCGTTAACAAACCAGAGTTGACTTGCATTAGCCTAACCCACCTGAGTCCCACTGCCCCAAGTTCATCTGGAAACATCTTCAAAAGTAGGGACGGCTTTAAAAAGATGTAAAGAGAAACCCTCGCTCTTCAGCATCATCAGTAACTGTCTCGCCCCCACCCATGTGTCAGCAGCACAAAGAGCAGCTCTGGCTCTCTTCACATCAATGGTGACCGCAGCCTCCAGACTCGGTGATTTAATGATTTTTCTCAGGCTTCAGTATCAGATCCCTCCCGTGACTTTTAAATTGTCTGTTGCTACCAAGAAAATACTTGATACTTTACTGGCAAAAAAGGTAAACAATAATAGATTGTGTTACACAGTATAAACAGTAGTATCTGTTTGTCTCATTTCAGCCCCGGCCCACCCCTCTCAGGCGTCCAGGTAATAGTCTGGTCTATCTTTCCATCTGGCCTAAAGCCAGAGGCCAGGCTATAGGGCTAATACAGCATTGGTCCAGTTCTCAGGTGTCAACACTATTGAATTGAAGCTGGGAGGGACGGGGCACTGTAGTGAGCAACCCCCCCCCACCCCCCCTCCAAACTGTAAAACTCATCCAGGACCAGTGGGCCATCAGGGAGGAGAGCAAAAACACTCATGTAGGTATCGTTCATTCCTTGTAGACTTCAACACACAGGTTGCATGCTTCCTTTCTCCATTTCAGGAGGATGTATTGATCCAAAGCCTTGCGCAGCTCAAGGTTTTGTCAAAGGAAGGACCCAGACATGCCCCCGTAATGGGCTGAAAGACAAAGGGAGGGGATGTGAGCTGCATTATAAAGAGATGGGAAGAATTCCCCTTTCGTTATTGGAGAAGGCTACGAGGTCAACTACGTTCAATTGCCAAATAAATCATATAATTTGATTCCACAAGGACAAATAAACAATTTAATAAACACATTATTATATATATATATATATAAAAAAAAATTGTTATAGGGCCATATTTTTTTATAAGCAAAAGGTAGTTTGGGGCAATTTGAGGCACCCCGAACATCCCTCATGCATCTATCTGTCCAGACAGCATCTTCCAACAGCCGTTTCCACAGTAACCGTGGCAGGACAGTCCTCCTCCAGGGAGATTGGGGACTCGCCAGTGATCAAAAGGTCAATTAAGGGTAATTTATTTTCGCTGAGAGGAGCGATGATCCTCCTATCTTCAAGCAGCCATCCCCCCCGTATACTTTTATTTTTAAGGATTAATTGACCAGCGACGGATCCCTTTGCCTGCTGTCTTTCTTTTTTGTATTATACCAAGTTGTTGAAAAATTTAGTGGGTATTTGTCAGTCCAATCAGAGATCTGCATAAAATAATTCTGGTTTTCCTTTTTCCCCCCCAATAAGCAATCTTAAAGTACTCTGTAGCACAAACTCTTTCTCAAACCAAAGAAAAAGGGCAGTTGGCTCTCAATCTCCTCATTAATGCTGCTTTACCCTTTTTGTGACAACAGCCCTGCAAGGACAATCTAAGCTTAATCTAATGTTTGGTGACCTGAATAAGACCGCAGTCGAGGTGATGCCCAGAGGCCATTTCATAAATCTAAGGCAATAGCAAATGTATGGATGTTAAGTGTTCACCCGCCTAGCCCTGTCGGCCCATTGAGACGCTCCTCTCCTAGGGTTAAAAGGCTATGGTGTCAGTGAGGGCCAACAGTAAGACGGTTCAATGCCACATGAATGTTAAGGATGCTTTAGACAAAAGCTGCACCACTATATTGACCTAAAACCCCGGCCAAGTAGCCAACAGCAGAGCAACTAAGTGGCTGACCTGACCATGGCTTATTAAACGCCAGCACTCAACAGCACATCAAGAGAAATCACAACACGCACAAATATTTCTGCACAGCCCACAATGCAATCCACCGGCATCAGGAGATACTATACACCTAATTCAGGCAAATGACATTTACTGAAGAGTTATTTAGATGCTATCGGTGCCTGGGGTCTTTGTGCTAAGGGGATTAGCGCCACCGTGCCCAGCGCTGAAAGGCGTCTTTGTGGCTGTAGTCTTTAGCGGGATGGGAGAGCGGCTCAGATGCCTGCGTGGAGGGTGTCAGTTATCAGGGATCCTGCCATGCCTTGCTAATCTCTGGCCCCGCAGAGTTCCTGAACCCCAGCCAGCGTGTCCTGCGCCAGCCTCTAGAGTTCCCTTAAAACAGAGGGACAATGATAGGTATTCAGGGAGAGCCACTGGACTGTCAAGCGCCTCTCCTTGAGTGAGAAACATAAGGACAGGAGGAATCTAAAGCACCGCCACTGCTTTTGCCACCATGAGCACTCAATCAAGACAAGCTTTGATCATATATAAATATATATGTTTCGCTTTGAAGGTGTCTTTTAGCTTTTTGCCTGCAGTGAGCTATTGAATGGCATTGTAAGGAAATTCTATGTATATTTTTCTCTTTCGGTGCAATTTCTCTGCCACAGAAAACAGGCGTACAGCTCTGTTGACTGTTTGTGAATGGAAATGGTGAGGTGGTGAGATTACAGTGGACATGGGATGACTGCACAACCGCATTAGTGGAATGAACATTAACAAGCTAGTCTACTTTAAATCAGCGCTGGGAAGCTCGAGGTACATCGCAATTTGATTAGATTTTTATTCGGAGTGCCAAAATTTTATTAAAAGACTATTCTTGAGGCATCTTAATTTCTGATTTCCACTATCCAAATGGTTCAATTTTATAAACAAGACTATTAAACACTACTTGTTCATTTTATATTGTAGCTTCTTGTACTGTGCATACTCTTAAAAGTTTCATTCATAAAGCACTACACTCTAAAATTCTGATTAGGAGTTGCTGGATTAATGTCCAAGTGTTCACACCTCAACTTTACATACAGTACATGGACTTTCTAAAAAAACTGTGCTTTAACTACTTCATAGAGAAAAAAAATCTCCTTGTTGGACGTTTATAAAAAAAAAAAAAAGTCAATTTATTTCAAACACAGTAACAGCTTAATCAGTTTTCTGCCTACAGCATCTATTCAAAAGTAATACAAAATACCTGCAGGGTACACTGTTTAATGGAAAAGTGGGTCACAGAAATGCAGTGCCATATGTTCCCCAAAGATCAGCACTCTTTCACACTCCCAAATACTGTGCGAGTTATCTCTGATGTTTTAATTAAATGTAAATGAGTGGGAGGAAGGGAAAGAAATGCAACACAGCTGAAATTCTCTTTCCAGACATGCTGGAGTTTTAGGAGTTTGGACGGTTGAAAGCGTGTGAGACGGGTTGCATGGGGACAGAGGGAGGAGGATAGGAGAGACAGTAAAGGAGGGAAAGAGGGGAGCGGCGGATTATTGCGGCCAAATGAAGAGATGATTCATTGAAATGTTGATTTAATTTGTGGCTGTCAGTTTCTCTTTCACAGTGTGGCGTTAAGAGTGTGGGGTGTCTGCCCCCACCATTCCCTGGATCCCACCTCTTCCTCCACATGCCTTGGCCCAGCACAGCTTGGCTCTCCTCCGCCCTGCATGGCCTCTTTTCCACTCCACTGGGAAGCAGACATGCAGAGGACCATCGTAAATGATTGGCTGCAGAACGTTACAGACCAGCGTCTCATCTCCTCCTCTGCAGGTCTCCCATTGTTCTCTTCACCTGGTGTTAGTGTCTGGCATGATGTGTCGCGACCCCCCCAGTATTAGCTCAATCCTGGTTCGGCACACATCATCTACCTCTTTCAAAGATGCAAAGAGTTGAGCAGATTGCGGTCCGGGGTTAGTGACAGTAAGCCAAGTCCCCGCAGGCATATATCTAATCGCCCTAACAGTTCTCTGGCTTTTAAAAAGAGCAATAAGAAGTCAGGCAGAAGATCGAGCAGCTCGCTGCAACAACTGGGCTATAAAGTAAGTTCAGACTCTGTGCTAACTACTCTGAGAAAGTACTAGGAGGTAAAATACTGCAGTTGTAGAGTTGAAGGCCCAGACTGACTCAGCTGAAGTTTATCTGCAGAAGTACAGGGATCACAAAGCGTATTGGTCTTGCCAGCATTGAAGAAATAGAAGTCTTTCACTGCGCAAGCCTTGGGGACGAGACGCGGTCAGGCTATCAGTGCGGCTGTGGCGTCCCAACAACAACCCCCGACGCACACACACATGCACACCTCCTTTTGGCACTGCAACGGAATGCAGCTGCTAACAGCTCAGTCCCATCTTGGTGCTCACCGAGCAGCTAAGTACAATGTCTCCTTTCAAAGGAGACGCTCAGATGAAAGAAGCCAAGTTAATTGCCTTGGCCACAATAGAAACCTCCCTGTAAGGCCATCCCATTTCCCCTTGCAATTAGGGCTCACTTCCCCCCCACATACTCGTGAACAAGCCGTGAGGTGGACACTTGTGTGACTGAGCTGTGGCATGAGGACAAGATTCCACCTATCATCTGCTAGTTGTCTTTAGAGCACAAAGGCCATGATATAGTAGTTAATGTGTGCCTTCACTACATAGATGTAAGAGAAAGGAAAGGAGGGCATTGGCAGCACTCACTAAACAACTAAACTGATATCCAATGCAGTTAACTGGGTTCCACTGTTAAGAATAAATTAAACATAACTCCTCACACACGTAAAAACTCCAATGACTCATATAGTTTATTAAAATGTACTAAATCAATGTGAAACCCTTTGGAAAACAATAGCACAATATGTTCATATTATAAAGATATCATTCCACCGAAAGCTGATCAACGATAGCATTACAATATCGCTCAACTCTAAAGTTAAATGCTAAATGTTAATTGCCATTGTTCATTTGTTATCAGGCTTACATGTGTGGCTTCATCAGAGCAGAGATCGCTGCCAAAGGAAAAGAGCAAACATCCCAAAAAGCCTTGCTATTGAAGCTGGTAGACATGTAGAGATTCTTTTCAAAAACGTCATATTTGCCTTAAAAAAAATAACATATATATTTTTAAAAAGGTCCCATGACATGGTGCTCTTTGGAAGCTTTTCTATAGACCTGATACCATATCTAAAGTCTCTTTCCCAAAATTCAGCCTTGATGCAGAAGTACAGCCACTAGAGCCAGTCCCACAATGAGCTTTCCTTAGTATGTGCCATTTCTGTGTCTGTAGCTTTTGAGGAAGGGGGGGGGAAGGTAGAGGGTGGGGGTGTGGTCTTGACCAACTGCCACTTTGCTTGTTTGAAAGCCTCAATGTCTCTTTCTCGTGGGTGGGCCAAATTCTCTGGTCGGGCAAACAGAGTAAGGGGAGGTAACCTTGCTCCTTATGACCTCATAAGGGGCAAGATCCCAGATCGGCCATCTTAGCTTTCCTTTTCTCATCTTAGCTTTCCTTTCCTCAAAGGCAGAGCAGGATACTCAGTGCTCGGTTTACACCTATGACCATTTCTATGCACGTGGGGGGACCAAAGGCAGGCTGGTAGAATGCATAATAATGTTTAAAAAAAACCTCATAAAGTGGTGAGGAAACTTATATTTTACACCAATAATAGCTATGTGGCACAAAGCACAAATTATACTTTTTGTCTGCATAACAGCAAATAGAATTTTGTTGTTATCTGCCCAGGTCCATGAGTCTGCAGCCCAAAATGCAAGACTCCATGGACTGCACACTGACTGCACATATTTGGATAATATTCAGGGCCTTTACTTGTGAATTGTGAAATGAGAGTACAGAGAGTAGTGGTAGGCAGGGAGGACAGAATGTACATTAACTCACAACTCTACAGTAGGGATGTCATTCATCTGATCCAGAATGACTCGCAACAAGTAAACAACGAAAACGCAATAACTTTCCTACTACAAAACAGGGAAAGCATAGGAAAGTAAGGGGTTTCAAAGGAGGGCTTAAAGGGAGAAGTAGAACTACAAAAGGTGTGGAACGATGACGTGTTTGGTGTCTGACAGCAGCAAATTCATCTGAAACTTCTGACAGACTTTCGGATGACTCAGAGTGGTTGTAAACCGAGGGCATCACGTGCATTTGCCTCTCTGTCTCACTGAAAAACAAACCACTATGAACGTAATTATATGGTGAGAACGCTGGTTAACCAGCTACAGTGTTTTTTGTCTCCGATGATTAAAGCAGAATAATTAGCTTTAATTACTTCCTGCTTTACACACCATCTCCTGCAGGTCATGCACACCGAGAATGAACAATGTTTTGCTTTTCCCAGGATTTAGGCTGAGGGGATGTATGGGCAGTGAGGATTGAGGGGGTTGAGGAAGAACACGGGGGAGGGGGGGGGGTGTTTCTTTAATAGACTCTTCTACACAAAAGAATAGATGTAGAATCTCTGCTCACGGTTATAGTAAGCGCTAATAAGGTGCAAGCATGGGTGTGTGAAATGTGCACCTACACAGGCAGACATGGGGCTTGTTCGTCAGATTAAACTAAGAAGGAATTGAGTGGCAAAAACACCTATTACGGGCTCATTTGTATGTACATCACAGCCTCTCTTTGTAGTGGAGTAAGATGTGTTGAGGCGCGCTTCTCTGTTCCTCAATGAGAAAGTGACAGCCCCGCAAAACCCAGCCCCCCTTTAAAGCCCTTGAATGAGCTCTCTACACTGGTCCTGCTAAAATCCTGCACTGCATTAGTATGGGTAGCAGCTCGCTCAGTGTGGGATGTGTAACACACATGGCATGGACAAAACGCCACGAAGAAAAGGGATTGGCAAGCACTAATGAAATGGTTCAAATAAACAGCTGCACTCCAGCAACCACCATCACGGTTCCAACTGCAGACGTGAAATCATTTGAATAAATCAAGCTAGTAGTTACATAATCAGTCACATGCATTCATTACCAGTACTGATCATTGATGTTAAGAGACAAAACATTACGTGCGACGACTTGAGGTTTAAATTGGGGCATATAGTATACACATGAGGATGTTCTGCCCAATATACACCAGATTGTGTTGCTAATAGTGAATAATCTGGATTACCAGAGACTAATGTATGGGCATCTTTTTAGCCACACTAGCGCCAGGGTTCTAAGGATGGCAATGTCGTTTGGTCTGTAGACCACTTTGGTGCAGAAGTATTATCACGGTGGATGGACTGAATGCCATTTTGTGCAGACATTCATAGTCCCCAGAGGATGAATCATAGTGACATTGGTGGATCCTGGACTTTTCCTCTCGCGGCACCATGAGGTTGACATTTTTGGTTGAGTGAACCGTCACAACAACTATTGGATGGAATGCCATAAAATTTGGTACAGACTACGGTTGTCCCTATTTTAAACTGTGATATAAATACTAGTATAAAAAAAATGATACTTGATAACTTTTTCAATACCATGGGAAAAATTATTTAAAGTCCTGAAGCACTTTTTGCAAATAAGCTTTTGCAAATCTTTTACCAAGAGCACTCCTACTATTCTTTTTCCCTGCTTGGCATTAGATCTGGACTTGCCATGGCTAACTCTAGCTTGCTTCTTGAGTGACAGGTCGCTCACTGGCTGTTCTAAAGTCCACTCGCATAGTGCTGCCTGCTTGTGCCTCTGTCTCTACTCGCGTAGTGGGTTTGTTGCAGTAACATAACAGCTGAGGACCGGTCATTTTCTTCCCCATTGTTTGCAGCTTTGGGTTGAAAATATAAGTGCTGATCTGTTTTCCTCTCGGCTTCAGTACTTTCAATACTATCGAATGGAGACTGCACAAACACACAGTATCGAAAAAGTATCAATATCAAAGTATAAATACTTTATAAGGCCTTAGTACAGTCATTCAGCAACCCTTCATGATACGTAGAGTATAGGCAATACACTTCCTCTTAACTTAATTGCAACAATAACTAGGTTATACCTAGATGTCAATCACTATATAAAGCAGCTTTGTACCTTGGTTAATATTTATGCTGCATAGTCTTGTTAAAACACCAGTAGGGGTGTGACGAGACGCTTACTCCACGAGACGAGACACATCACGAGATTGGGTTCACGAGAACGAGACGAGACGAGATTTTTAAAATTTTTTAAAGAAATCCTCGATGAAATATATGAATGGAAAATAGTTTTTTTATTCAACTGAAAAATCACAAAATGCAAAACAATTTAGGTGCATTTTGAAATCAACTATTAATGATGAATGTTATTTAACTTTTTTTTTTTACTATTTTAATACTATTTTATGGCCTCATATCAGCTGCAATGAAAACGCCTATGTCCCTCGTTATTGCCGTGGCTCTTGCACTTACCGGTGGCAGAGATGCAAAGGCTGTGGTGGTGCTGTAAGTGTTTTTGCATAGTGCTCGTGTTAGCCGCAGTATACGGCATTTTTTTCTTACAATGTTTACATATTGTGTTCGTCTTGTCGGTCACTCGTTCGCCGTTTATCATTTCCGCAGGAAAACCAAAATGTTGCCACACAAATGATTTGAAAGTGGCAGGGGGATCTTCAATAGTAATTTCACGCTCCATCACGCTGACA
>NC_045740.1:972532-976519 GCF_008692095.1 Etheostoma spectabile
TCACGAGACAACTTTTCACCTCGACAAGAAATCTCGTCACGTTTTAATCTCGTCACACCCTTAAACACCAGTATAACAAAGAAACGCAACTAACTACAACTCATTAATTATTATGAGTTGACTAACAACCAAGTAATATGGAACCAAAAACCAATCGCCATCATAAGCTCCCAGAACTCAAGATGACATCTTCAGATTGCCGTTTTGTCTGATAATAACCTAAACATGTTCATTTTAAGCCCTTACATTTGGTAAACAAGAGCCAGCTGATTTTTGCTGGATAAGTACCTTAATGATTAGTCAATCACCCAAATTGTTATCTGTCTGTTAATTTATAATCAATTTGTTGACTTTTTTTCATTTACTGTCCCCACAGGAAGAAAGACCAGACTGTTTAGTGGAAGACCATGCATTTGCATGCACAGCAAAACGACATCTCATATTTTTATGTATGAAATTTCATATACCTATCCTGCCACCTGTGTGTTTAGTCCTGCGGGGTCCCATTATGTTACTGCCCTTGAGGTTTGTCAACTGAAAGCCCAGGCGAGTCAAGGTCCACTGGAGAGCTCGAGGACTCTTGCTGACTCCCTTTTGGTCTCATTGGCTGATCAAAGCTTTCTACGACTGATGGCTCAGACTGTGTATTCTTCTGACCCCATATTAACAAGCCCAGGAAACCACACTCCCACCAGCAGGAATGCCTGACACACATTGTATGACTCTCCCACAGCTCTCCCAGAACTTGCCACCCCCCACCCCCAGCTGTACAGGTTAAGTGTTTCTTCATTATGTCTGTGTTTAGCTGAAACGCAGGAGGTAAACATTTAGAGTGCAAAAAAGTTGAGGTTTCGGAAAAGGCATTCAAAAGAAACTCAGTGAGTTCTGTGAGTCACACTTGCACTCAGCAAGCACCTCCAGTCTTCTCGGCAAGCACCTCCAAGGTGCTTGCCGAGAAGACAAATTCGTCATGTATTTAGCACATGCGTGGTCACAGTGAAACCAAACAAGAGCTTTCCTATGCATTGCATGCATGTGCATGCGGGGGATCACTAAAGGCAGGAGTCCAGGCATTCAGACATGACGGACGGTAATGAACCTACACACTCTCCTCACTCGTCATCTACATCCATCAATGACACACGGGGAGCAGATTAGATGGACTGCATCCATCACCTGCCATTACACACTATTCCTTCAGGCTTTCTTCTGAGGAAACAAGATCTGGAGGACTCCATTTCAGTGTTTGGTCAACGTGGAAGGAGGTGTTTTAGAACTGAGTGGACCTGTGGGCACAGCAGGGCTTGTACTACTGTGCCAGAGGGACGCACTAAGGTGAGATCTGTGACCCATGAAAAGTAACGCTGGGGACCCAAGCAAATCGCCACTTCAATTAACCATCTGGCATAACCCATCTTACCTACACACAAATGTAGAGATAAACCCAAATACGCATTACACCTGAGGACACGAGGAACATGAGGTCCCAGGACACACAAAGTCAGCGTTACCTTGGCAGCCACTTTATTTAAACAAGAATACAGAGAGACCTACAGCAGAGGGATCTCATTATACAAGTTGCCTTCAACGTATCCCTCCTGCTCGTACAAATGGACTACTTGGGCTCCAAGCATTAAGTCTTTAAAAAGCGGGCTGCAAGTACATTTCCGGACTGAAATGTGAGGCTCTTATGCCCCTGGAATTTCCCGTTTCTCATAACATATAGTAACCGTTTGAAAGAAGAAAGGGAAATCTTTCTTGCTCTTTAATCTGTGTCATGTCTTTCGATTAGTCAAGCTTATTCCTAAAGGGGACACACAGAATGGCTGCTGTGTTTTACAGACACCAAAGGAAACTAAATTAGTCATAAATTCACGGGAAAATGGCTCTGTTCAAGCTCAACAGCTGTTGTATCTGTGAAAGTGACAAATGAAACTAAGCTGAAAATGGGAGCATAAAATAAACATATAAACTCTACAGTCAAAATGTCCCACAATAAAGCTCAGTGTACAGCTGGTTGCTGGTAATCACTGACCCCAAACCCACACAAAGAAACACAGCACAATAGGCTTTCTGAAATTGTTATTAAAGTAAATGTTCAAACAGATGGTTTTATAATACAAGCTACATGTGTAGGCTTATATAGGAGAGAGTTTGTGATTTATTGCCTCTTGATATTGTTAAATGTGTGAGCACTGGACATTGACAGACATCTCTTCATGTGGAAGTACACTGATTGGTATATCCTTGACCATAGCTCTAATTACATGGTAATCTCATTTAACAGACAGCAACAGCTACTCAAGACTTTTTATCCCTCCATGTCACCCCGAGGCATCCCTTGTAACATAAAGCGTTGTCACTTCCCTCCGCCCCTCTGTTTCTGCCCTGCTGAAAGCTGCCGAGAAGCTGGCAGTGGCTGCAGAGAGGCAGCTCACGTTTCAAGACAAAGCCCGATCCTCTGTCAGAAAGGAGACACTTTCCAAACCAGGCCTGCCATTTATCACCAAGAACCTGTTTTTCTGCCTGCTCCGTCTCACACCTCTGCCCTGAAAAGCTGCCCGGCGAAGTTGCCTTCCGACAGTGTGAGACCCGTGGATTGTCGGGGATCAAGCTCGCCGAAGCTTTCCCGTTTCTGTGCACAATTGCACAATGAGTAGATGCCCTCTAAATTACCTCTGCTCCGTCTGCTTTGCCTTGAGAGTGATGCATATTGTCCACATTGTGGACAAAAACACATTTGTTGCACTGTGTGAAGGCATGCAAGGTGACGCAGACTTTGTTTGAGTTTCACACAAACAGAAGGAAAGGGGTTGAGGAGCCATCGATAGCCACTGTGTGATACACAGTGTTAGTTCACTAAAGTTAATATAAACTATATTTTCTGAGGGCACTTTTGCCTCATAGTACAAAGAACACAAGAATTTCCATTCAGAGAGTTATCAACATTGCAACAGTCCAGCTTTTGTCAGCGTAAACAGACAATGTAGAGCAGCTGAGGCTGTTTAGAGAAAAGTTAGAAGTTGTCAGGATTTAAGCATGGCTGCAGCTGCTTAAGACGGAGCTTCCTGTGTGAAATTACATGGTGGGGATAATCAGATAATGACCCCGTAAGGAGCAGATTTACCTTGTTCAAAAGGTGAGAGGTCATGTTATACAGAAGTCCCTGTGTTTCAGGACCTGAGGTTAAAACACATGTCTTGACCTTTGATCATTAAGCTTCAACTGCGTCCGACACGTTTAACACCAGGGTCAGGCTTATGACTACAAAGACTGTGGCTTTCTACTGAGGGGCAGAATAGCCGTTTTCAACCATGCACTAACAAAGAGCCACTGATCCCAGCAACTTAACTTCACTCTCGAAAGTCTGAAGGCACGCCCAGATTCCCTGCACTGCTATGAATCCATGGAAATACCTTTCTGACAAGCCTGCCATTTAAAGCTTAAATGAAGAAAAATATCAGAGCTCTGTAACTTCATACTCTGCTGTCTGCAGTGGCAAATATATTCTTTTATCAGTACCCACCTCTTCTCTGTAGCATGTTAAGTGAAAACCTCTTGAAGCACACTTCACTCAACCAACAACTTACAAGCTAAAGCAAACATTAAATGTAATGTAATCCACAGGCCGGTCCAAAAAGGTATAAGACGTTTTTTTGTTTATTTTGCAGAGGGAACCGTTATTTCATCTGGATTAGCAAAAGTCTGCTGGAATGTGTCCAAAAGAAACAGCACACATCAGCTCCTCAAATACCTTCAGTCAACCTATATTTCAGATTCATGCAGCCACCTGCTCATCGGCGTCGCTATGCGTGTTAACCAAGTTAAAAGGAATCGGCATTACGAGCAATGTCCTGTCTTTAGAGGGCCGAGAAGTGGTGAACAGTCGGAGATGCTCTTGCTGTCTCTCAAAGGGCTTTAACAATGTTAAACAGCAGCTGACTGATGCAAACTGCTTAGACCATGTGCCAAAAAAAAATAAAAATA
>NC_045740.1:976529-999029 GCF_008692095.1 Etheostoma spectabile
AAATCACATGAAAATCATTAGTGCAGAATTTTCCCCAGGATTCACTCATTTATCATTCCTACAGCATGTACAAATGTTCTCACTGAACCGAGTAGAAAAGAACAGAGCCTGGAAAAAAAGAAGAAAAAAAAACAGAGGCTTGATTTACAAACTGAAAAAAAATCAAATAGCTTGAAGCTTCTTTGGGAACTGGTCTTCGTCATACAGTAATATTCCATCATAAAACCCTGAAAATGGGTCATTGTTTATGGCATGCACTGAGTAGTCTGGCAACACTACATTTAACAAGATCTAAAAACAAAAAAGCATTTTCACCAAATAAGAAGCATATGGTTTCACAATCAATTACAGCTATGTTCTCTCCGGCTCACATTTAACAAGAACCACTTGTTCTCCACTGCACAGCTTCCAGAGGAATCATCTCGCCGCACGGCTCAGTGTAACCTCAGGAACTAGCCACCTAAAAGCAGCCCCCATTCATAAAAACAGACCTTAAAAGAGACATCAGACACACCACAAGATCCCGTATAGTGTTTTCGGTTATATACAGAAGAAGTCATGTTGAAGACTGAATCACTACAAGGGCGGTTAATCATCTTCGGCTCATAAAAACTGTAAAAATGGCAATGTGTCACCACTATATTTAGCTGTCAACAACCTATAAACAATATGGGTGAGTGTCAGTTTACAATTAGTATAATAATATAATTCAAAAATCTGAAACAAGGTTAATCTTAGCATCTGATTTAAACTAACCGCAAATCAATGTTCTTCATCAACATGTGAGACACCCAAGCCTTGGCCTAATGCTCTGGAAAGCCAAAGTAGTATTAGTAGGACTCGGCATGCAATTTCTATAAGAATGGGGACTTATGCAGGTTTAAGGCATGCTTAGTAAAAACTGAAGGAAGTTAGTTAGAGGAACATTTGTATTGTTCGAAGTTGAGCTGCTATAATATACAGCAATAGTTTCTTTTTTAATCATAACACAAGCAATGGCCAGATTGGCACATATACATAGAAGCATATGCCTCAACGCAGGGGTTTGAGTCTGATCTGTGACGATTTCCTGCATGTCTTCCCCTCTCTCTCTCCCCTTTCTCTCCTAGCCGTGCTGTCCATTAAAGGCGGAAAAGCCCAAAAAATATTCTTAATTATAACAAGCAAACAAACTCATAAAGTCACCTTGTAAAATAAACAAATGACTACTATGATTTATGATCCAGCAACCACAAAGCTGGAGTTTTTTTGATGGTTTCAGAATGGAGTAACTATGAAGCTTCTCATCCTCACAGAAATACAAATTTGACTGCCTGGAAGTTTGAGTGTCCCTTGTAAAAAGATAGTAAAAATACCTGTCAACCACCTCCACCCACGAGGCTGGGTTTGCTGGGATCAAATACAGCATCAAAGGCTGATGTGTCACAGTGTAGAGAGGTATTTAATACATTAATCTGGGAGCATGGGAGGACGGACTCTGGCTCTCTCGCCTCACTTGACCCACAGAGGAAATCAGATCAGGATCACAGGATCAAGTTGGTGAATGCCAGAAGGAGCACTTCACCTCCCTGGACAACAAGGTGACTGGGAGGGGTCCTTTACAGTTTCTTCCCAAACGCACACAGTCACTTTTACACATGCATGTCATGTCGTCAGGGATGTAACTAGCTCCGCCGCAGTTTTAGGGTTCATTGTTTTGCTCGAGGAGATTCCTGTGCCAACTCAAAGGTGCTCCACTTCCTCCAATTGTCCTCTGGAAGGAGTTATTGCATTGTATTGCCTTTGTAAATCTGTAAAATGTCCATTCAAGTAATTGTTGTCAAAACTTCAACCGTCAAGGAAGCCATCTTTGGTGTGCCCCTGACCTTTAAAAGCACCCATATTATCGTCATTATCCGGTTCATAATTGTATTTTGACGTTGTACCAGAATAGGTTTACATAGTTTCATTTTCAAAAAACACCATGTTTTTGTTGTACTGCACATTGCTGCAGATCCTCTTTCACCCTGCATGTTTAGGGTTCTGTTTTAGCTACAGAGTGAGACATCTCACTTCTTTACTAACTCTCTTGGGAGTAGCACATGCTCAGTAGCTAGGTAAGATCACATCAGCTAGACAACTCTTTCTCCAACTTTGGTCAGTACAAGGCAGGATTAGCTGGGAGACTTCTTCTAGACCAGGGCCACCTGTGGAATACCAGCAGAACAGGGACATGGAAGTAGTTCTTTTGGAGATTAGGGTGAACTAGTGTGTGTTGTAGCAGTGTTTTGCCATTGAAAAAGAGCTAGCATGCTAGTGCTAGCATGTGCTACGGTTAGCCACCTCGTCTTGCCTGTTGACATAGAAAACCGTGCAGATTTTGCTCACCCGGAGACCGAAGGCAGAAGACATTCAGAAAAGTGTGTCTCACTCAAAACAGCATGGATGTTTGTTTGTGTGTGCACCAGTGACACAAGATAACACCCCAAATCCCAGAAAAAGTGATTTCTTTCATAATATGGACACTTAAATCATTTATTACAGATTTCAAGCTGACATAGTTCTGTTTAAGAGCCCACAATTCCATTTGTAGTGGCTTAAAACCTGTGTGTGTGTGTGTGTGTGTGTGTGTGTGTGTGTGTGTGTGTGTGTGTGTGTGTGTGTGTGTGTGTGTGTGTGTGTGTGTGTGTGTGTGTGTGTGTGTGTGTGTGTGACCTTAGCTTCTCTTTGAACCTCTAACCTCTCCTCAGTCTGATGTCCTCCAGGTGCCAAGATTACTGCTGAATTTAAGGTCTTCATCGGGACCTTTTTAGACGCACAGGAAACCACTGTCCAATTTTATGGACTCACCCACCAGGAGCATGCTGTCCTAAAGTTACTTTGATATACAGTCTGCAGCCAAACCTTTCACTCATCTGATTTCCAGCTGTGAGATGAAAAGCAGGAGGCAGCTCATGTCCGACTGGTGGATGGAAATTCATGTTCAGGTTTATAGTTACTTTGGGAAATAGAAAAAAAATGTTCTCTCCCGAGTTAAAACTCCTTGGATGTAAAAAAGCAACGCTTCTGCCCTCAAGTTAATGTGTGTGCCTTCATCTGCCTCCCAACCTTTCAGAACATCATTTAGACAATCTTAGGCTTCATGACGATGCTGTCTGGGGCATTTTAAAGTTGTTCACCGTAAGCCAGATCCAATCTCACTAAGTGTAAAAACAAAGTGCACTGGTTACTCCTTACATAAACATGCACGTAATACAGTCAAATTTCCAAAGTAAACCAAACATTATTCAGAAATAAGGCACATAGTAATGACTTGAGGAAATGCACTGACTTTAAAGAATCCCAAACGGCAACCTCCAAGTAACACCTTTCTTAAAAAGAACTAATGTGAGTGTAAGTTTGTGAATGTGAGTGTTTACTGAGGGAAGCGGGGGTGCTGGGGCCAACAGCTCTGGGAGACTTTAATATACTCTGCATATTCTGTGAATGTCTCTCACCGCGTCCTTGCACTGGGGAACTTGCTAATGTTTAATGCCTTTTGAAGAGTCACAGAGTTTAAAAAAAAAAAAAGAAGAGTTACAGAGCCAGACACAAAAAGATCAAACAAAGAGAGAGTGAGGGAGGAAAAGCTGCAGGACATGCAAATCTTTCTCTTGTAAGAGATGAGAAACATTTGTGACAGTGTCTATGAATAGGAGTGTTTGTTTAATTCATGACAGTCTTCTTTCCGCCGAAGAGATGTCATGTCCACCCCCGGCTGGAAATCTGGAGACTTGCTTTTCTGATAAGGGGAAGCAGTAATCCTATAGTTGCGATATTTCCATGAGATCCAAAAAACAAGACAGGGAAAAACTACAGCTACCATGTAGTGTGTCTTCCGTTTTTGTTGTGCATGTGAGGAAAGCTGCGAGGAGTATTTGATTGTCACTTGACACAGATACAGTTTGAACATGACATATTTTTAAAAGCAGACAGGATGGTTTCTCTACCCTTTCTTTCACCAGAGGGTAAGGCGCTTGCTGTTCCAGAGACAGACAGTAGCTTTCTCCCATCAGAGCACGCCACAGTCGATGTAAATGTTCAAAGAGTGTGAGGGAGGAATAGAAAAGGAGAGTGAGGAAGCGAGAGCGAGAGAGAGAGAGGTGCACCCGGAGCTCGTGTGTCATCTGACCTCATTTTAAGATGGACCTGTGAGGTTGTAGGGAAGGCAGGGGTGTAGCTTTCACTGCAACCTTTTCTTCTTTGCGTCTTACGAAATGACAGGACGGGAGGGCACACACAAAGGCAGCGTAAGACGTCTGCCTGGAAACCATCCACAGAGAGATGAAAGAGCCCCGGTGAAGTCATCGTGCAAAAACGCAACTTGCAGAAATCCACTGAAATATTCAATCTCTGAACAATGGCAGAGAGTATTGTACCAAAAGACCGAAAAAGCCGAGATGCAGAAAAGGTTTGGTCTATCTAATCTTCTCATGTGTTACAGGCAGCATCACAGGCTTTGCAGTTTCTTATGCAGCAACAAACTCACTTAAAATGTTATCTCAGGATGAAGAAGCATCACCAGATGTGTGTAAAAATGATCAACAGAAAGAAGAATGGATAAATAAGGAGCAAAAAGTAACTTAAGAAACTAACTTAAGAAACTGCAAAATGCATGCATCTGTGGTTGCACAGAAAGCTCAGCTGACCCAACTCAACACATACTGTATGTAAAGCATCGGGTCTACTTGGTTGTTGGGTTTCCTGCAGAGTCCGATCAATGGTGGTGCATCTCAGGACCAACAAAGCACTCACTATAAAGTCAAATACAGACAGGTACCCACAGGTGCACAAGCTGCATGTGTATATCCCACTAACACATGCACATGGCCTCGGTCTGCTTTACATTTTTTTCCAATTCCAGAGGCAGCGCCGTCCATTCAGCGGCACTGGGCCCCTGGAACACCTCCCCCCCACCAAAAAAATAAAATCTGCACCACAGGAAGTCAACAACCGAACAGCCGTCTTTTGCCAAGGCTGTTGTCCAGACCCTCAGGGAGAAGACAGCCTTTGCCCTCCATCCTGACCACACACACACACACACACACACACACACACAACAACACACACCACACACAACACACACACACATACCCGTTTTATTACCTGTGGGATCCAATGACAGGCAGCAGCCTGATGGGATCCACCCTTTCTAGAGGGTTAGAACATGATTTTAACTGCTAAATTTTATAATTTTTTGTTAACACAAAATCACTTCAATATCAAACACTCTCAATAAATTTAGACTGAATTTTGTTCCCCCCGGGGACTAGACCTGAGGTTTGTCCGTCTGGGGACCAGTCCTGTTATGTGTATGGCAACATCAACAGCACTGTTGGGCTCTACACAATACATGACAAGCATTCTGTTAGATGGAAACCACACATTAGAGTAGATTCTTTCATATCCAAACTTTAAACAAGCTGATTTCACTGGTATGCTTTGTTTTACTGTCCGTTTACTTAGTATGATTGAACACATAGCAAATCAAATCATTTCTAAATTAAATACTGGTTGTCATCAGCTCCAATGACAAACACGAGACCTGCTTTACAAAGCTGCTTTTACTGTATGATGTTTTTTAACATATTTTCACAAAATCTTCAAACAGCATTTGCATTTATTTACTTTTTTATTAACCCAGTTACACCCTACAAGACTCGTTCTGCCTCTAATTGAACTTTACAAGAAGCTAAACTTTGGAAAGCCCATAATGTGGTGAAGGACCAGGAAGCCGGGTGTGTTGCTGTATTAAGACTTCACCAGTAGCACTTACAAAGAGATCATGTGATGTTAAAACTCGTCCCCCCCCCGTTCCTGCCGCTCAGTGGGAAGATGCATGAAGGATTTACTGGAAGACGGCACTTGTTCTTGTGTGTTGGTACATGCAACTCTTTGCATTTGTTGTGACTTTTTTAATTCTACATTTATCTTTGGAACCAAGCAAACCAGTCTTTCGGCTACTGTCTCTGCTCCACTGAGGACAACTGTCTCTTTCCTCTGCTTCTCTGAAACAATCTGTCCAAAAATCACCTAGTGGGTGCATAGCACACAAGTCCAGAGCCCAATGTGTGTGTCAGCCCTGTAAGGAATACTTTCCCGCCTAAATGGACCATTTGTATCAATAACTCTGGTGGAATCGGCAAAGTAAACTGTTTGTTGTCTGCTCAGTTCCTATCAAACTTTACTATTTATGACACTTCAGCTATGAGAAGCTGCACAGGTGCACTACTCATGAGTGAGAAGGGCTGAAAACGGCATTGATGTAGGAAGCACAGAGCTTACAACTGGATGGTGAGACTTGGACGTAGCGTCAAGATTATATCTTAGCTCGCGAGCATAAAGAAGACCAATTTATATTTCACAAGCGTGGATATTACTCTTCATGCCCTAATTCACCAATGGAGAGTTGTAAAGGTAGCTATTAGTACGAAACCAAACGGGGAGAGGCAAAGAATGGCTCCTGTGTATAAAACAAGGCAGGAAGCACCCAGAGCAGGCACAATATGCATAAGAACGTTTGCTTTATGAGCACTGGAGGGAAACACGCTCTAAAAGGTCACTTATCATTAAGTATATAAGTATATAAGGACAGAAAAACAGGTATTCTGCCTGGACACCAACTCTGGGCTTCCTGTAACCATAGCTGTCAACCAATGGGTAGACTAGGGAGCTCCATGTGGGGGGGAGAGGGCCTTGAAAGTGACTATCACAAGAGGGTCAGCGGCTGATTCTATGCAACCGTAGTGAGTAACACGTATACAATTGGAATTTTGCAAGTGAAGTATTAGTACACTTATTGTAGCGTGGGCATATTGACAGTACCACTGTGGTCCATCTACACATCAGATACAGTTTAGCCAATCATGACTAACGGATCTTTGACAGAGAAGTCGCCGCTAAACTCAGCCTGTACGGCCGTGGAGGAGACAGACATCTTGTTATTTGTAAGTGCTTCTGGTGAGGTCTTACTACCGGCAACACACTCCGATTTCCCATGTACTTTACCAGATTTGACTCTGCCATGACCAACTCCCTTCTTTGAGGTTTCTATAGAAACAGACAAAAAGACAGTAGGGACATAGTAAGGTGATGTTAAAGATTATTTAATAACCATGATAATTAGCAATGTTTAACTTTTACATATCCTAAAAGTGATATCTGCACCAAGTCAAAGCCTGTAAAAAAAAAACAGCCTGGAACCTAATTTTCTGTAGTGTCAGATTTACTGACTAATGTGTGAAATGTTAAGCTGTCGCGGCTTAGTGGTGACAACAGAAACGAATAACACAAGCACTGACTACATTTAAGGGATTAAAATGAATTTATTTTTTTACTTTAAGGTACAAGAAAATGCAAACAGCGGAGTAAAGGGGGGATCCAGGGGCATTCTAGGGGTTCAGGGCTTAGCCCGGACCTAGAACCCTAATTTATCTAAACTGAAGCAATGCAAACAGGACTGGCGTGCCCAGCCGTTAAGAGCCAGTGCATGATTTTTTAGCTGCCCATTTTGTAGATCTTGGTTAAATAGAACCAACATTTGACCTAATCTAAACTGGTTGGCAACCCAAGGCCAAACATTCATTTCCTGTATTCTGGTGAATTGCTTTTAACTGTTTGAATCAATGTATGCTGGAAAATCTTTATGTAAAGGGACACACAGATTACAATCCACATATAAAACTAAATGAATATATTGCGAATGATTCTCAGGCAATATTGCTTTCAACTATGTATCTCCTTTTGATTTTTTTAATGATGTGCCAGCACACTTAATAAAACCGAAACTATGGCAAAAATACAAAGAACACAAAGCATCACAATCCACAGCATGTGCACAACCAGAGCATCATTACTGAAGCACAATGAAATAAGGAACTATTGATTTTGGGGGTTGACATAGGCTATTATTAATATATATAATATATAGTCTGGTTTCACAATGTCAGTCAACTTTCAAATACATTCGGGGCTGACGCCGCATCTGGGTACACTACACATAGAGCTCAACAATCGGTCATTCGCTAAAACGTTAACAGACTGGCCGGCCGTATCAGCTGTCTTGATTGCGTCACTTTAATCCAAAAAAACTTTTAGTCCTCCAGTGTTTTTTAAGCGAGTCTAATGAGAGAGCTGTCACTGATTGAGACACAGAAGTTCTCAAAAACACTATGTCTGTAAACATAAACATCACAAGTCACAGTCATTCAACAGACCTATTGTAATTGTCTTACAAAAAAAAAGTGATACAGATACAGCCCCCCCTCACCCCCCATTCTTTTCTCATTGGATTGCATCAATCTCCAATATGGCATTTCTAAAAGCAAATTAACGGAAATCATCAGCAGTGGGGAAGTTTAATCCCTGAATTTACTTATCCCTTAGTTCCCAGGTTATCAACTGTTGTGTTGTCTCTCAGTGGCAGATACCACGCTTACAGAGTCAGGTAACACACCGGCCAGTACATAACGTTACTGTCAAGGAAACAGACAAAACTACTGCTGAGTCAATTTTAAAATGTGCTACTCAGTTTCAACTCACCCAAGGTGTATTTTTACTACTTAAAGAACTACTTATTGTACTTCTTCTTAGAAACCAAAGGCTCACACGCCTGTGGTTATAATTAGCAGAAGGCTAACCTATTAGCACCATTTTCTCTCAATCTCTGAAATGAGGTGCTCCGTTTTATTCATATACAAACTTGAGTTCATGTTAATGTAACTATCTAGAGCCTTGAATATCAATATGTCATCAAGGGCTTACAAAGAAAACGGGACTGTCATTCTTCTAAAAAAAATCTAAAATTACAGCTATACAACAAGATTGGGATCATAATCCAGATGGCAATAATTGAAATTTACTAGTTCTCTTACAGGTTAGTGTATGGAAGGAGGGGCTGAGGGAGGAGCTCTAAGAACAGCAAGACGTGCATTAAGTTTATGAAATACTGTTTTAAGGTCCTGTCAAAATTATATATGAGAATATCAATGCAAAAATGGACAGTTAACTGCCAATAATTTACTTATTGGCTGCTTTGTCAGTTATCTGTGTATTTATTCGCCCCTGTATAGACTGATAGTTTATCATCTTTGAGAATAACACTCATAAAAACTAACTACAAACATATTTTTTAAAACAGGACCTAAATTATTAAAGATTGTTGGGTCTATATTCCACTGCATTTACTGTATGAAATACCTGTTTGGGGCCACATCTGTCGTTTTTATTTAGTGGATAATTTTACACAAAATTAGCTGCACATTTGGAGCAACAGTAGGCACATCTAGTGTTACTGAAGGAATGGTTAGACCAGGAGTCCCAGTCTCTCTCATCTTAACCGCTGATGGGATCTTACCTTAGAAACATTTTATTCTGAATATTCGTATCACAGCAATCAGACAAACAAAAAACATCTCAGCAGCAAAAACGCTGCAGTCTGAAGGTCTGAACACTCCAACTGAGCTTTCCCTCCAACTCTAGTGTTAGTAGTTGTGTGTGACAAAGGTACTACCAAGCAAGGCGTGTGTGAGTCAGGTGTCATGGCTTCAGTCTGTGGGTTACCTGTGGAAGCAGGTTCAACACTACCAGGCTCATCGAGATCGCGTGTCTCTGTTGGATCTTGAGGTTTCATAAGAAGAATAATAGTTTATGAAATGAAAACAATGTAGGTTTCCCACTGTGGAAAACCAGGAAAAGCAGATATGGAGAAAGAAAATTCTGCAAATACTCCACCACACATATTATAAATCATTATCCACTGTACACACAATTAACCAACGGTCCCTAATCTGAGAATGCAAACTAGACCGTCAGAAGAACATCCCATGCTTGTAGGTGAGCATCGCAGGGCTCACTTCAGTTCCTGGCATCTTTGTAGTTCTCCGCGAGCTGCTGCATGTAGAGTGTGTTTAGTGGTGTGTGTGGCACTTTGAGAACGGCCTTAGGTACTAGACTGGATTCCATACTTGCCAATCACCAAATGTGAGCATGAGGGAAAAAGTATCATTTTCCAGACTATTTTAACATCCTTTAGTTTGTATAAATAATGTTTAGCTGGTATGTTTAATCAGGAATACTTTATGTTCATCCCTTAAGGAGAAAGGAGAATTATTATGTTACTCGTGATCTCCATAAATATGCGAATACTTTGATTGAAACCCCCCCAAAACTGAATCGGTGCCGAAACACTGAGTAGCTACAGCTACGTGCGCAGCTTCAACTGAGGCTAAAACGGAAATTACGGGCAAGTTTTTAGAGCCTTTGTGCCTCTAACAGACACACAATGCAATTAATATGTCTGTACAAACAAAACAATGTCTGTACACATAAACAATTATATGTTTGTACAAACGAACAATGCCCTTACGTAACATCCAGAACGTGTTCAAAACAGACATTGTTTAAAAAAATCAAATTTATGGCAATGAAATGAGCAGGAATCAGATAAATAGGGTTTTTCCCTATAATCTTGGCTGTTGTCTATTCTTCATAGTGCATATATTTTTAAAGTTGTCTATCTCCCCTATCAGCTACTGGGTTACTGTTGACCTAATTTCCCAAAGCTAAGACTAAAGAGCCAGGGCCCTACCCTCCTACACCCCATTTCTTTATTAAAAACTAAAACATTGAATAGACAGGTGAATTTTAAGTTGTATGAATATTATATTACACTATGTTCACATTTAAAATTCCACCTTATTACTGGCGTTGGTGTTGTAGGTACTCCATGTTCCAGGATAAAGATGCATTATGAGGCCCCTCAGGCGTTGGAAGCGTTCCTTCAGCCTGACATAGGCTGCACTTACCTGCAGGTGGTCAAACACAACCGTTCATGTAACGTCTGCATCCCATTGTCTTTACATCATCATATGTCTAATTTGAAGGGTGCCCAGTAGCCGCTCTACAGTTAAATTTCATTGAGTAAAAATAACAGGTTAGTTTGCAGCTTGTGGAGATTACAAAATGTCCATGTTAAACCTATACAGAAAAAACTCTCCCTTTCTAAGAGATGGTAATAGAGATGATAAATTAGGCTGAATGACGTTTATGGACTCTTATGAGTCTGTTACCTGCAGTTAACTAACCAGGTTAAATGACCATGTACAAAACAGACAGCACTGCCGAGTTGATGAATGATGAAAGCAGAGATCTTACAGAGGCATGCCTCCTCAGATTAAAATATCAGCAAACAGACTGAAACTTAACACAAAGCAGCCTGTAGAAGTCTAATAAGTCTGTTTCCACCACTTCACATTTGACTGTTTGTTACATTCAGACACATGTTGATGAGTCTGTCTACTAGCCATCGTATTACCCCAGCATCAAATATTAACCTAGTCTGAACCTCGGTGGTCTACATCTATTAGGGTAACTTATAAAAGTGAGACCAGCAAGTAACAGCAGCAAAAAGCATTACAAAACCACAAAACATGATAAAATACTAGCTAAAGTTTAAAATTTGCATGCTAACACTGTAACACTAGCCCGTGAAAGCTAAATAGCATGTTAGCACTGGCAAACCATGCTAGCTATATTAATGAGCTGCAAAAGATAGACTGCAACACACGTTAACCACGTGCTTAGTCTAATTAATAATGACTAAAACAGTGTACATTACTTACCAAACGTTAGTTTCTCCGTTTCTCATCCATTAGTGTGTAGCCCCGTCTGCTGTGCTGGCCAGTGTGTGCTCTGCTCGTTCCTACTAACTGCACGAGCAGGTGGAGCGCCCACTCAGCCACTCAGCCACCGTGTGGGTGGGGGATGGGCACTAGGGTGAGGTGGGGACCGGGGGAGTCAGGAACAGTGTGTCTAAGGGTCGGCAGTGAATCCCGGTGACTGGGACAGGAGGGAGGCAGGCCAGGGTACGTGGGGACGGGGCAGTCAGGAAAGGTGTTATTCCTCCCTTACCTCTTTGATTCACTGTGGCTGGGTAGCAATATTTTATGGTATTGCTAAATTGTGTTTCACTAAATATAATGTATCAAAAAGAAAAATAGTTGTATACACTTTAATATCCTTAATTTTAGAGTTAATGGTTTGCTCAGAGTTATACATTTAGAAATTTTGAATTGAGCGGTGTTGCATTAGCGCCCTGTTTTCTTATCAATTAAAGCTTTAAACCATAGTAACTATCATTACCTTATACCCAAAAGCCTCAAACAAACTAATAAACTATAGTGGTGAACGAACGGAAGGTTCATCTCGCTGCCATGACAGAAATGTATTATGTGCATTGTCCTAATCAAATAAATAAATAAAATTAAATAAATGACAAGAGCGAATTTAAAATCAGCTATTTTTTCCACTATACTTAAAATATGCTCAGCACTTTCCTTGATGCCAGACAACCGTTTACAATGAGGAACTGACAGTTATCTCTGCTTTCTTCAAGCCAATGAATCTTTTGACAAAAACTGTATTTTACATCACAAAACACTAGTTAACTCTGCCTCTAGTTAGTTTGTTTTATTGTGTGGCTTTCTTAACTTTAAGCAAAAGTAATGTGGTTATCTGTGCTAGCTGTTGGTAAAGGATAACGTGTCCTGTGCTGTGCTCCATAGCAACGCCTTGAATGTGCAGGCAATGCACCTGGAGGGCTATTTTTATTGTGGATATCACTATTATTTAAATATTAAATTAGAATGTGACTATAACTGTCATATTGCAAGACGTCACCTGTAACCACCACCTCTCTTCTGTCATTTACAGTCTAATTGAGTCTGACCAACGTTACCCTGAGACATAAAAGGCTGTTCATGTTGTTGTACTGTCAGTATACTGCTGCACCAGAACACTGCCTCGGTCGTAAAGTCGGTGCTGGGGTAATAGGATCGGTGGGGGTCTGCTGGTTGGGCAACTGGGCTGCAAGGCAGCTGCACAGGAGGTACTGGGCGGGGCAGCCCGTGAGACACCATGGAGCTTGCCCTTATTGATGCTGCTCACTAAACGTGACATTGAGGTTGCAAGTTACAACCAGGAGTGTGCCTGACAGAGAGGACAAAATCTGGAGAATAAAACTAAAACTGTTAAAAATCTTGAACTAGAGTTATAGTATAGAAACTTGCAGCTAGCTGACAGCAGCTACATGTACCTGTCTCTATCAGCTACGAATGTTAGCCACTAAGTTAACTGGATGCAACTTGCAAGTAAGGTTATTGTGGCATTAACAGATTACAAATTAAAGCTGCAGCAGCGATGGAGGGCCCTCGCTAACCGCGCCAGTCGGGTACTGGCAACGCCTCTCTTCCGCGACCGCGCAATAAGCATCACTATACGCTTTAAATCGTCGCCCATGAAAAGTGAACTCCTGCTGAGTTCATTGATACTCACACCAAGCCCATACGTCATACAAGTCATTATCTGTGAAAGGGGGCGTGGCCGCATCATATTGGGGCGGGTCAAACATCACCAATAAAAAAGGAAGTCTCTGCTGAGTTCATTGATACCTTACACAAGCCTATACGTCATACAAGTCATTATCTGTGAAAGGGGGCGTGGCCGCATAATAGTGGGGCGGGTCAAACATCACCAACAAAAAAGGAAGTCTCTGCTGAGTTCATGGATACCTCACACAAGCCTATACGTTATACAAGTCATTATCTGGGAAAGGGGGCGTGGCCGCATCATAGGGGGGCGGGTCAAACATCACCAATAAAAAGGGAAGTCTCTGCTGAGTTCAATGACACCTCACATAAGACTATACATTAAACGGTTCAAATGTTATGAAAGGGGGCGTGGTCTGAGTGACTGGGCGTGGTCATAATATAGGGGCCGCCTCGTTATCACATGTAGACCACACGTTCTAAGTTTCATGTAAATCGGATGATGTTTGTCATATAAGGCTTATTTCCTGTTGCAAGGTGGTGGCGCTATCTCCAAAACTCCATAATGGTGTGTAGATGTAGTCAGGGGCGGCCTCTGATGAATCCTGAAAAGTTTCAAGCAGATACAACAACGTACACTGTAGTTACAGCCACTTAATTCTTCATCGCTAAACACTCTAAATGGCCGCCATGCCACGCCCACACCGTATGACGAAAAGTTTTTCTTTTAATAACTTTTCATCTTCAACATCTTAAGATGACTCAGACTGAATTTGAAGTCGATCTGATGAAATCTCTACGAGGAGTTCGTTAAAGTATAGCACCTGTCTTTTAGAACTAATTCCTGTTGCCACTAGGGGGCGCTATGACTTGAGCGAATTTCGGCATGTAGATGTCGTCAGGGGTGGACTCTGATGAATCCTGAAAAGTTTCAAGCCAATTGGACAATGTACACTCAAGTTACACTCACGTCCTGTCACACGGCATATTTCCTGTTGCCAGATGGTGGCGCTATCACCAAAAGTCCATATTGGCCTGTAGGTGTCCTCAGGCCTGGACTCTTGGTGATTGTGGGAAATTTCAAGCAGATACGAAACGTCACTGTAGTTACAGTCAATTTCATCTTCATCGCTAAAACACCCAAATGGCCGCCATGCCACGCCCCAACCGTATGACGAAAAGTTTTTCTTTAATAACTTTCATCGTCAAAATCTTAGGATGATACAGACCAAGTTTGAGATATCGGGTGAAATCTCTAGGAGGAGGTCGTTAAAGTATAGCACCTTGTCTTTTAGGCCTACTTCCTGTTGCCACTAGGGGGCTAGACTTTGAGCAAATTTTGGCGTGTAGATGTCGTCAGGGGCGGACTCTGATGAATCGTGAAAAGTTTCGAGCTAATCGGACAACGTACGCTCGAGTTACCCTCACTTCCTGTTTCGGTGGTGAATCGCACAAAATGGCCGCCCCGCCACGCCACGCCCTTGACGAAAAGTTTTTCTTTTAAAACTTTCATCGTTACATGTTAAGATGACACCAAC
The DNA here is from genome assembly GCF_008692095.1 of Etheostoma spectabile. NCBI lineage: Eukaryota > Metazoa > Chordata > Actinopteri > Perciformes > Percidae > Etheostoma > Etheostoma spectabile. Next base: position 991,411 of record NC_045740.1, read on the forward strand.
CAAGTTTGAAGCCGATCGGACGAAAGCTCTAGGAGGAGTTCGTTAAAGTACGACATGTGAAATGGGCAAAATCGCACTAATTTCGCACATTCAAAACAAAATGGCGGACTTCTGTGGGTTTAGGGGGGTACCATGGAGTTTTAGTCCGCCCTGCCATGATACATTGTGTACCAAGTTTCGTGACTCTACGTTAATCGAGCTGCAGGGGCTCAATTTTTAATTTGTAGGTGGCGCTAGCGAGCCTTTTTTGCGCCATTCCCGACACCATTAAAATACGTAAATTTTCACCAGACTTGATGCGACCGCCAAATTTGGTGAGTTTTTGAATATGATAAGTCCTCCAAAAAGGCAATTCATTTGACGGAAAAAAAAGAAAGAATAAATAATAATTAAAGCTGCAAGCAGCGATGGAGGGCCCTCGCTAACCCGCGCCAGTCGGGGTTACCGCAAACGCCTCTCCTTGCGACCGCGCATTTGCGCGTCACTCATACCCTGAAAATCGTCGCCAATGAAAAGTGAACTCCCTGCTGAGTTCATTGATACCTCACACTAGCCTATACGTCATACACATCATTATCCTTGAAAGGGGGCGTGGCCGCATCATAGGGGGGCGGGTCAAACATAACCAATGAAAAAGGAAGTCTCTGCTGAGTTCATTGATACCTCACACAAGCCTATACGTCATACAAGTCATTATCCGTGAAAGGGGGCGTGGCCGCATCATAAGGGGGCGTGTCAAACATCACCAATGAAAAAGGAACTCTCTGCTGAGTTCATTGATACCTCACAAAAGCCTACACGTCATACAGGTCACTATCTGTGAAAGGGGGCGTGGCCGCATCATAAAGGGGCGGGTCAAACATCACCAATGAAAAAGGAAGTCTCTGCTGAGTTCATTGATACCTCACACAAGCCTATACGTCATACAAGTCATTATCTGGGAAAGGGGGCGTGGCCGCATCACATAGGGGCGGGTCAAACATCACCCATAAAAAAGGAAGTCTCTGCTGAGTTCATTGATACCTCACACAAGCCTATACGTCATACAGCTCCTTATCTGGGAAAGGGGGCGTGGCCGCATCATAGGGGGGCGGGTCAAACATCACCAATAAAAAAGGAAGTCTCTGCTGAGTTCAATGATACCTCACATAAGTATCTATGTTACACGGTTCAAATGTTATAAAAGGGGGCGTGGCCTGAGTGACTGGGCGTGGTCATAATATAGGGGCCGCCTCACTATCACATGTCGACCACACGTTCTAAGTTTCATGTAAATCGGATGATGTTTTTCATATAAGGCTTATTTCCTGTTGCCAGGTGGTGGCGCTATCTCCAAAACTCCATATTGGCCTGTAGGTGTCTTCAGGCCTGGACTCTTGGTGTTTGTTGGAAATTTCAAGCAGATACGACAACGTACACTGTAGTTACAGCCACTTAATTCTTCATTGCTAAAAACTCAAGATGGCCGCCATGCCACGCCCACACCGTAGACGAAACGTTTTTCTTTAATATACTTTTCATCTTAACACCTCTAAGAGACACAGACAAGTTTGAAGTTGATCGGATAAAATCTCTGGAGGAGTTCGTTAAAGTATAGCACCTTGTCTTTTAGGCCTACTTCCTGTTGCCACTAGGGGGCGCTATGACTTTGAGCGAATTTCGGCGTGTAGATGTCGTCAGGGGCGGACACTGATGAATCCTGAAAAGTTTCAACCAGATTTGACAAAGTACACTGTAGTTACAGCCATTTAAACAGTGATCGCTAAACACTCAAAATGGCCGTCATGCCACGCCCACACCGTATGACGAAAAGTTTTTCTTTTAATAACTTTTCATCTTCAACATCTTAAGATGATACACACCAAGTTTGAAGTTGATCGGATGAAATCTCTAGGAGGAGTTCGTTAAAGTATAGCACCTTGTCTTTTAGGACTACTTCCTGTTGCCACTAGGGGGCGCTACAACTTTGAGCGAATTTCGGCATGTAGATGTCGTCAGGGCCGGACTCTGATGAAACCTGGAAAGTTTTGAGGCAATCGGACAATGTCCACTCAAGTTACACTCACTTCCTGTTATAAGGCATATTTCCTGTTGCCAGATGGTGGCGCTATCTCCAAAACTCCATATTGGCCTGTAGGTGTCCTCAGGCCGGGACTCAAGGTGATTGTGGGAAATTTCAAGCAGATACGACAACGTACACTGTAGTTACAGCCAATTTCATCTTATCGCTAACCCACCAAATGGCCGCCATGCCACGCCCCCACACATATACGAAAAGTTTTTCTTTTAATAAATTTTCGTCGTCAACATCTACGATGATACGGACCAAGTTTGAGATGATCGGATGAAATCTCTAGGAGGAGTTCGTTAAAGTATGCACCTTGTCTTTTAGGCCTACTTCTGTTGCCATAGGGGGCGCTATGACTTGAGCCAATAGCGGGTGTAGATGTCGTCAGGGCGGACTCTGATGAATCGTGAAAAGTTTCGAGATATCGGACAACGTACGCTCGAGTTACACCCATTCCTGTTTCGGTGGCGTCGCACAAAATGGCCGCCCCGCCACGGCCACGCCCTATGACGAAAGTTTTTCTTTAATAACTTTTATCGTTAACATGTTAAGATGACACACACCAAGTTTGAAGATGATCGGACGAAAGCTCTAGGAGGAGTTCGTTAAAGTACGACAGTGGAAATGGGCAAAATGACATAATTTCGCACATCAACAAAACGAGAAGGATCGCTCTGTGGGTTTAGGGGGGGCTACCATGGAGTTTTATGCCGCCCTGCCATGATCATATGTGTACCAAGTTTCGTGACTCTACGTTAAACGTAGTCTAGGGGCTGAATTTTCGAATATTGTAGGTGGCGCTAGCGAGCCATTTTTGTGCGCCTATTCCCGAAACCATTAAAATACGTAAATTTTCACCAGACTTGATGCGACCGCCAAATTTGGTGAGTTTTTGAATATGATAAGTCCTCCAAAAAGGCAATTCATTTGACGGAAAATAATAAAGAATAATTAAAGCTGCAAGCAGCGATGGAGGGCCCTCGCTAACCTGCGCGAGTCGGGGTTACTGGCGGACTCCTCTCCTTGCGACCGCGCATTTGCGCGTCACTTGTACGCTGAAAATCGTTGCCCATGAAAAGTGAACTCCCTGCTGAGTTCATTGATACCTCACACAAGCCTATACGTCATACAAGTCATTATCTTTGAAAGGGGGCGTGGCCGCATAATAAAGGGGCGGATCAAACATCACCAGTGGAAAAGGAAGTCTCTGCTGAGTTCATTGATACCTCACACAAGCCTACACATCATGCAAGTCATTATCTGTTAAAGGGGGCGTTGCCGCATCATAGGGGGGCGGGTAAAACATCAAAAACGAAAAAGGAAGTCTCTGCTGAGTTCATTGATACCTCACACAAGCCTACACGTCATACAAGTCATTATTCGTGAAAGGGGGCGTGGCCGCATCATACTGGGGCGGGTCGAACATCACTAATAAAAAAGGAAGTCTCTGCTGAGTTCATTGATACCTTACACGAGCCTATGCGTCATACAAGTCATAATCTGGGAAAGGGGGCGTGGCCGCATCATGTGGGGGCTGGTCAAACATCACCCATAAAAAAGGAAGTCTCTGCTGAGTTCAATGATACCTCACACAAGACTATACGTCATACAGGTCATTATCTGTGAAAGGGGGCGTGGCCGCATCATAAAGGGGCGGGTCAAACATCACCAATAAAAAAGGAAGTCTCTGCTGAGTTCATTGATACCTCACATAAGTATCTTCGTTAAATGGTTCAAATGTTATGAAAGGGGGCGTGGTCTGAGTGACTGGGCGTCGTCATAATATAGGGGCCGCCTCACTATCACATGTAGACCAAACATTCTAAGTTTCATATAAATCGGATGATGTTTGCCCTCTAAGGCATATTTATTGTTGCCAGATGGTGGCGCTATCTCCAAAACTCCATATTGGCCTGTAGGTGTCCTCAGGCATGGACTCTTGGTGTTTGTGGGAAATTTCAAGCAGATACGACAACGTACACTGTAGTTACATCCACTTAATTCTTCATTGCTAAACACTCAAAATGGCCGCCATGCCACGCCCACACCGTATGACGAAAAGTTTTTCTTTTAATAACTTTTCATCATCAACATCTTAAGATGACACAGACCAAGTTTCAAGTTGATCGGATGAAATCTCTAGGAGGAGTTCGTTAAAGTATAGCACCTTGTCTTTTAGGTCTACTTCCTGTTGCCACTAGGAGGCGCTATGACTTTGAGCGAATTTCTGCATGTATATGTCGTCAGGGGCGGACTCTGATGAATCCTAAAAAGTTTCAACCAGATTTGACAAAGTACACTGTAGTTACAGCCATTTTAACAGTGATCGCTAAACACTCAAAATGGCCGCCATGCCACGCCCACACCGTTTAATGAAAAGTTTTTCTGTTAATAACTTTTCATCTTCAACATCTTAAGATGACTCAGACTGAATTTGAAGTCGATCTGATGAAATCTCTAGGAGGAGTTCGTTAAAGTATAGCACCTTGTCCTTTAGAACTATTCCGTTGCCACTAGGGGGCGCATGACTTGAGCGAATTTCGGCATGTAGATGTCGTCAGGGGCGGACTCTGATGAATCCTGAAAAGTTTCAAGCCAATTGGACAAGTACACTCAGTTACACTCACTCCTGTCAGACGGCATATTTCTGTTGCCAGATGGTGGCGCTATCTCCAAACCTCATATGGCCTGCAGGTGTCCTCAGGCCTGGACTCTTGGTGTTTGTGGGAAATTCAAGCAGATAGGACAACGTACACTGTAGTTTAGCCAATTCATCTTCATCGCTAAACACCCAAATGGCCGCCATGCACCCCCACACCGTATGACGAAAAATTCCTTTTATAACTTTTCACGTCAACATCTTAGGATGTACACACCAAGTTGAAGGTGATCGGATGAAATTCTGGAGGAGTTCGTTAAAGTATAGCACCTTGGTTTTAGGCCTACTTCCTGTTGCCACTAGGGGCGCTATGACTTTGAGCAATGGCGGCGTGTAGATGTCGTCAGGGGCGGACTCTGATGAGTCGTGAAAAGTTTCGAGCCAATCGGACAACGTACGCTCAAGTACACCCACTTCCTGTTTCGGTGGCGATCGCACAAAATGGCCGCCCCGCCAAGGCCACGCCCTATGACGAAAGTTTTTCTTTATAAACTTTTCATCGTTACATGTTAAGATGACACACACCAAGTGTTGACGTGTCGGACAAAAGCTCTGAGGAGTTCGTTAAAGAAGACATGTGGATGGGCAAAATCGCACTAATTTCGCACATTCAAACAAAATGGGACTTCCTGTTGGGTTTAGGGGGGGCTACCATGGAGTTTTATGTCCGCCTGCCATGATACATATGTGTACCAGTTTCGTGAGTCTACGATAAGCGTAGGGCAGGGGTGAATTTTCGATATTGTAGGTGGCGCTAGCGAGCCATTTTTGTGCGCCTATTCCCGAAACCATTAAATCGTAATTTTCAACAAGACTGATGCGACCGCCAAATTTGGTGAGTTTTTGATAGATAAGCCTCCAAAAAGGCATTATTTGGCGGAAAAAGAATAATAATATTCCTTCAGGTCCAAAGGGCCTTGCCGCCTGTCGGCGCTCGGGCCCTAATAAATCCAATTCGGGCGAAGAGAAACAATAAAAGTGTGACTTCCACCAGTAGGCTCAGTACAGGCAGGCTGTGTACAGCAACCAAGTTACTGATCAGAGGGACACCGCTCTCTCTTATGGTGTTAGGGGAGCAGACTGAGCAATTAAATGGGCATTGCAAGCTAGAACCAGCACAGTTCCACTGTACATTCTAGCAATGCTAACGTAATCCTCAGTTTGCATAGGCTAAGAGAACACTGCTACTGCAGACTCACTTTGTATAGGATACAGAGCAATGCTAACTGCAGCCTCCCATTTGTATAGCCTAACAGAGCACTGCTAACTGCAGACTCACTTTGTAGAGGCTAACAGAGCACTGCTAACTGCAGAATCCCTTGTTAGCCTAACAGAGCACGCTAACTGCAGACTCACTTTGTAGAGGCTAACAGAGACATGCTAACTGCAGAACCTTGTATAGCTAACAGAGCACTGCTAACTGCAGACTACTTTGTATAGGCTAACAGAGCACTGCTAACTGCAGAATCCTTTGTATAGCAACAGAGCACTGCTAACTGCAGACTCACTTTGTAGAGGCTAACAGAGCACTGCTAACTGCAGAAACCTTTGTATAGCCTAACAGAGCACTGCTAACTGCAGACTCATTTGTAGGCTAACAGGCACTGCTAACTGCAGATCCCTTTGTATAGGCTAACAGAGCACTGCTAACTGCAGACTACTTTGTATAGGCTAACAGAGCACTGCTAACTGATATCCCTTTGTATAGGCTAGAGCATGCTAATGCAAACTTACTTGTTGGCTAACAGACTGCTAACTACAGCTCACTTTGTATAGGCTAACAGAGCACTGCTAACTAATATCCCTTGTATAGGAACAGAGCACTGCTTATGAAAATTACTTTGTATAGGCTAACAGAGCCCTGCAACCTGCAGACTTGTGATAGGTAACAGAGCACTGCAACCTGCAGACTCCTTTTGTATAGGCTAGAGAGCACTGTTAACTTAGCAGCCCCAGTTATTGTTTTCAGTGAGATCAATCAGTCAGTATGGTATATTATGTCTCCAGTTTCTTTCCCTGGCTCTCAGATTACAGAGTTTCCTGGTGGACAGAAAGCTTTTCTTGTTGCTAAAGTAACTGTAAACTCCGCTACCACAGCTAGTTAGCTCAGTTGCCATGCTGCCGGATTGAGGGGTTGAAGCACCGGGGGAATGTTGGTGTTTTCCTGCTAGCACATCCGGTCGGCGGAGGGAGGGTTGTTAGGGCCAGGGTGGGGGGAAATAAATGCTGTGCAGAGAAAGAAACACTCATGTTATGCCAGAACCGAGCCATGCATGCAGCATCGAACCGGGTTCGCGAAGCCTCTCAGACGTCATGGCAGAGCTGGGAGACAGAAGAGAAGCACTGAGAAAGCTAGAAGACAACGGAGAGAGTGACCAAGCAAGGGTAATCTCTGACTATTTATTGTGTCGGTATATATTCTGCTGACAGTCTGTGAGTTGGGCCTCTTACTGTTGGACTAGTAAGATATATGCTGGTTTATGGTTCTGTTGTTCACTTGCTTAGGTTTGGATTGATATTGGCTTAAGATATTAAGCATGACAAATAGTAATTATGTTGTTGTTATTATGTATACAAATATAACATATCATATAATAATATGCTGTACATGTACCGATCAAGGATATATGCTTAGCCTTAACCCATTCTAACTAGTAGGAGTAGTTTGCAGCCGTAGTCTGCAGTCCCTCCTTACCTGCCATAGGCTGTGGCATTGGGACAAACCATGCGGGGGCCACATGCTGTGAAGGGCCACACTGCTGTGAAAGGGCCACACTGCTGGAAGGGCCACCACTGCTGTGAAAGGGCACACTGCTGGGAAAGGGCCACACTGCTGGGAAAGGGCACACTGTGGGAAAGCCCGAACGTCATTTATCAGAGTTTTGTTGGTAC
>NC_045740.1:1003745-1009486 GCF_008692095.1 Etheostoma spectabile
GGGGGGGGGGGGAATTCAGTAGTTGGCATAGCTTTTAAAACTGTAACAAACTAAGTGAAACAGAGCAGAGGAAGGTGAAACAGAGTGCGAGTGCAGCAGCAGCGGAGGGGAAACTAGATGAAGCTGGGGAGGCTGGTGAGGTTATTTAACATAATTTAAACCACAGACAATAACAATGCTGGCTGTGTAATGAGCTTCCCTCTCTGCTCTGGTAATTACTGTCTGCTAATACAGAACAATGCTGACCATAATGGGCTAATGTGGATGGGTGTAGTGGCTGAAGAAGAAGAGATCGTCAAACGTGGTCGGGTAACAGATCTCGGGTCAGCAGAGGTTTCACTGGATGAGTATGAAGCTAATAAATAAACCTAAGCCGCAAACAGAGCAAACTGCAAAAAAAGATTCAATCAATTCTGAAAAAAATCACAATAACAAAAGGAAAGATCAACAACAAATCCACTATTACACATTTTAGAACAACCCAAACAGCTTAACAGTACCGCAAAGGGCTATAGGTTTAATGTGTCTAGAGAGCAGAAACTGTGAATGAATGTGTGAATGAATGAATGAATGAATGACATTCTGGGACCATGGGGTGCTCTTCCACTGTATAAAAGTAATGTTGGAGATTTCTATTCAAGTCGTGGGCCTATTTTGTTATTTGGCGTTTTCCATTTGTCTTATTCCTCCAGTTAAGTTGTCTTCTACATTTTATCTCATTGAGATATTTCCAGCACAGCAGAGACAATGGAGTTTGATAAGAAAAAAAATATCATATACACTTACATATACAGACCTATTGAGGTAGCTTGAACAAATATTTCCTAAATGAGAAAACTAATTAATTCAACTAATTAAATACAGAGACATTTTATACAATCTTTTGTGTACAGTGTTTTTAGCTCGCACAGACTAAGACAAATAAATCTCCAACTGAACCATCCCCCAAAATGAGTTCAGAGACATTTCTTTCAGGGACAATTTAAAAAGGAAAATTCTTCTTGGTGAGAACAAGTGAAAAGATACTGATCCTCCACAGCCTGGGAGAACACCAGTGGTAGTACGGCACTTGGTTCAAATCCAAAATGTATGAGCGCGGATTCAAAGGAACCGGAAAGCTCTAAAACATTCACAGGCTCCCCGCGCCAAGAGCTGATGAAGCCACCAGCTTATGTCATACATTATGCTGGCTCCATCGTACAGAGCAAGTCCAAGCTCCGCAGGTACAGTCAGGTCCCGAGACCGGGCGGTTAACGCAGTACAGCCTGCTATGGAGACGGATCTGGCTTTTTAAGCTCCAACCCACAGCGGAAAGACGAAATGCTGCATAAGGAGCACCGCCAAACACAACAGAGAACAAATAAACTGAACGGTACAGTAAATAAGCACTGCTACCAGGACGTGCAAACCACTGAAAGGTAAATACAGTCTCTCCAAACAACAACTGGGCCCTCTGCAGGGTCAGTTGTAGCCCGCTGACCCCATTCATTAGAAGATCAAACACAGTTGAAGGCCCTTCCCATTAAACGCCAATGGCCTTTTCAGCCTGTTTAAACCTGCTGGTGTGGCGGGGAGGAGCTGAGGACTGATTGAGAGCTGCCTGATGTCACTCTGCCTGTGGCCCGTTGCTATGATGAGTTCATTCAACCCCGGGACACAAAGAGTTAATGGCTGCTTGGATTATGCAATGGCATGCCAGACGCCATTCTCCTCTCCCGCCCTCCTTTCTACCCCACCTCCCCTTCAAACGGGCTCAAGCCAAATTAGGCATTCCTGCACGTTTCAATCAAATGCATTTGAATGCAGTGGCAGCGCTGCGCATGCTTTGGCACCGGCGTGGGAACAAAACAGGGATTTTGTTTCACTCTGAAGGCAAGCCTGCCTCACCAGGGCCTCACACCTGTCATGTGGGGGGAAAGTTGTCGTAAAGATTTACAACTGTCGGAGTGGGTTATATCTGCAGCGGCGAACCAACAAAACATCCGTCTTGATCAAAAGTGAACATGAAACCAAAGGTTATCACTATCATATTGCAGATAAGGGATCCAGCATCTGCAAATTAGACAGGGTTGAAGTTAAAGGAATTTGCCACCGTTTGTTGAAATAGGGCTTTTCACGGCCTCCCCTAGCTGTATATAGGTGGGCCAATGTGTTTTTTGTTGCAGTGAATGCATTGTTTTAGTCCGGAGCAACACCGGCAGAGTTGCCATTAGTTAGCTTAGCGTAGTGAATGGAATCCTATGTTGCCGGTTAGCATGTTGAGAGATAAAGTGAGCAAACAAAAAAACAACCACAACTTATTTACTTCTTCTGGCCTGTGTATTCAAAACGAGTACAAATAGCAGTGCATATTAAAATTAGACGATTTCCTAGGCAGATACTGATTTGGGACCATATTGGGTGGAAGCATAGCCTAGATCACGCAGCAACTTAAACCCCCCCCTCCGTCAGCATACCCGGCGTGAATAGCTGGCTGTTTTTCTACAGTAGACAGTGAATGGTGATGAACATGGTGGATTTTGTGAGAGACGAAGAGGATGACTTCTCAGACAGTAGAGCATAAATAATAGCATACCCAGAGTTTTCAGAAGAGGAGCTGCGTGCATTGGAAATAGAACGAGAGGAGGAGGAGGTTGCGATCCCTCAACAGCCCGAGGACGTGAGACATCCTGCACTCCTTGACCTTTTTCCCCCGGTGTGATAAAGTCAACTGGGAAAAACGCCGAATGGACCCAATAAACAGCTGTCCACAGAGTAAGGGATCACTGACCGGACCAGACCATGATAAGCCTTGATTCAACCAATGGTGGCGTGTTCCTTTAAAGACGGTCAGCAAATGTCAGCAACTGCAACTAATAAGATGACAATAATGTCACATTACTAAAGGATCACTGCCTTTACCTATAATGGCTCAAACTAGAATGAGTCCACCACCTGGTTCCAACCAGGGACTTTAGCGTCGTAGCCCTTTAGCCAGAGCCCTCCGTGTTGGCTTCAGGTTTTACACCTTTAGAGGGGGTCTTTCTTTCTTTTTTCAAATAAATGTATGTATGTATGCCGGGATTGGGTAGGTTTTCCAAAAATGTTGGACCAATAAAGATTTCTCGCTTTAACCTTGCTTTAAACAGGTTACTTAAATGTCTTAAAATATAACACAAGTACAGCTGAATCCTAAACACGTATTGCTTGTATAGTTAAAATTACCACTAGGGTGGCAACTAATGATTATTTTCATTATCGATTATTCAATTCATACATTTGTCTGTAAAATAGTCAAAAGAAAATGCCTGTTGGAAATCCAAATAGCCCAAGGAGATGTCTTAAGATGTCTTGCTTTGTCTGACCAAAACCCAAAGAGATTCACTTACTGAGGTATATGACAGCAGGAAAGCATCATCATTTGAGAAGCTAGAACTAGTAAGTGTTACAAAAATAACAAAGGATTATCAAAATTATTGCCGATTCATTTTCTGTCAATTCACTAATCGATTAATAGACTAATGGTTGCAGCTGAATGGACTGTATTTCCACAGCGCTTTTCTAGTCTCAACAACTACTCAAAGCACAGGAACCATTCACCATTCACACACATTCATACACTGTGGCCGAGGCTGCCGCACAAGGTGCCATCTGCTCATCAGATAAACACTCACACACACTTACACTCCGATGGCGCAGCATCGGGGGTAACTCGGGGTTCAGTGTCTTGCCCAAGGACAAACATGGGACTGCGGGTCCAGGGATCCAACCGCCAACCTTCCAATTGGCAGGCTGAATTATAAAAGACATTTCTTTAAAAACAAAGGTTTTGTTTGGGATAATTTGTGTTTTGCAATGTTCAGAAGCGATTTTCAGGACTTAAGCGTTGGGAAATTACAAAGCTCTTCTAGCATACTATCCCACTGAAGCATGGCAGCAAGTAATTGGAAACACCACGGAACAAAAAAGAAAAAAACTTTGCAGAACATAACACAACAAAGTCAGCAGCAGGGTCGGGGTGCTGGCTTACCACTCCTCAAAGCCAGGACAGGAGACAGAGCTGGGCCTGCAAGCACCAAGTCAATAAACAACCGCGATCCCTCCAGACAAGACTGGCAACCACGAGGGGCAACAGACCAACTACGACAGGAAAGAAGGAAAAACAGACGGAGATCTACAAGGCCTGACTCCAATCACAACCACAGGGTCCAACAGCAGAGCCAGCAAAACCACTAACACATGAGCCCCAGCCAACGCGCAGGAACTCTGTCACATGCACATACACACAGTGCACGGGTCATTAGGTGCAGTAATCAGCATTTAAAGCTTGGAACTCGGTCCTCGCAGTCCTTGCTTATTTGGGTTTATTGATGACAAGAGGCCAACAGGGATCCACGGAGGGCAGTGGTCATTATGAACTGTGGGTTTTTTTCCGGTCTGACCAAAGTAACAGAGATTCAGTCTTCCTGCAAAAATCAGCAGGTATGCTTCCTACCCACACAGGCCAAACATTAAATGTTGCCGCTCGGAAAATATTAGCCAGTACGACATCTTATAAGCTATCGCAATCATTGTTCTTTCATTAATCCGTCCCTCTGGCTGGTGAGTGTTGATTTTGGCAACAATTGATCCATAACTTTTTAAATGATTCCAATAAACACATTTAAGAAATGCCAGCAAAAAAAAAAAAAAAAAAAACTAAAATGAAGCATTTTTTCCCCTTTGGTCCACCAGTTAATTTATATGTTAGAAGAAAAATAAGCGTAGTGAGGACAATAACAATAAGAAGGCAAAGTGTGTTTTCACATCCCAATTCATGCAACCTTGCTTCTCTCTGTTGCATTTCAGTTGTGCTACTGAAAAGAAAAGAAAAGGCGTGATGTGGGTGAAGGCATCATGTAGCTGTCAAATGGGACATCTTTGCTCATGTTTGATTAAACGTGAAGACACAGTACGTACATACATTTATGACAGCGTTGCATGGTTTCAATTGAGCCAGACATGTATCTTCGCTAGAGGCTCTTTTCTCCCTCGCTCCTCTTTAAGATCTTTAAAGATGGCAGACCTTTATCAGTTTTGGGGTCATGGGCTGGACGAGAGAGAAACGAGGAGACACAGGCACATCAATTTAGAACTGACAAGGACCACAAACCTGAGATACTGAGGAATTGAAACCTCTGAGAGTGCAAGAAGATCCTCCCCTGGGAGAAGAGCCCTATACAACGGAGTGAGTGCACATACCAACTGTGTGTAAAGGAGTTCAAAAGGCTTCACCTAAACCTGAATAAACATTGTCTGATAAATGACCAGAAACTAGAGCCATGAGAGACCTTGGTAAATCCTCCCCCAGTCTCCCGACTTGTGCTACCAATCAACCTCCCGGGTGTGCACAAACACGGAAGAGAGAATCAGATCTTTTTACCCAACTCTATTCTTCATTCTTTTTCTGCTCAGTGCAGGGTTGCATGCATCTGGTCTTCCGCGGTATTTCTGTTTACACGGGAAGGCAAAATGACGCTACATATTAAAATATAAACCAATCCAATAAAGCTCCACAAACCAGGGCTGGGTTATATTCTTAAAATCAATATTATATTAAGAAGATTTTCCAGAAGCAGGATCTGTTTCTGTGTATACGTCAGCTGGTAAATAGCCCTATACTAAAAAGGCTTTACTGACCATTTTAAAGTTACATTCTGTTTGTAATTAAAACAAACTTGTTCAAACGCTAACATAGGACCATATCACGATATGACTGCAAT
>NC_045740.1:1009496-1021188 GCF_008692095.1 Etheostoma spectabile
GTAAAACTGAATTATCGCCCAGCACCTACACGGCCTGTACTTACATGAGTCACAGCCTTGCTCTGCCATAACAAAGCGACCCACAAAAAAAAAGAAAAACAGGGCCCAGATTCAGAACAAGAATAGTGAGTTTGGTTTTATAGGAAGACATAATCAACCATCCCTAAAATTGTCATGTAATGTAATAATAGGATGTAGGAATTAGTTACAGTTTAATGCATCAACAACTGTGCATAACAGACACCGATCTCATAGCACGCTCTGCACTGTAACCCACTCGGATGTGTATAAATAAATTCCAACAGTACAATTTCATTTTGAAGATTGTTGTTGACCACAGAATTAAAAAACAAAGCTACCTGACAGCAAACAGACACGTTCCACTTAGAGCCCGACCGATATATCGGCGGGCCGATATTAGACATTATTAGACATCGGAATTTATAATGGCCGATAAAAATAATAATAATGGTTGACCGTCTGTTTTCATTTCATTTTTTAAATATTAATTCTTCAGAATCATTTATAATGACAAATAAATGGCTGATAAATTAATATTTTAAAAATGATATGTTCTGAGGTTTAGTTTGTCAATCAGAGGGCGCTCTACAACGTCCCTGCTGGCTAAACTTATTATTTTTTGTGTTTTTGTTCAAAGGACTTTAAGTTTTACATCTTAAGTTTGTATTTGTATACATTTCATTCATCATATATTTTAATGTTCCTCTGTTCTGTTGTGACAATAAAACAAATAATTATCATATTATTTTAGTGAGAACTCATAAATAAAAATGTTAGGGAAATCCCTTTGTTTTGTTACAAGTTTCTGGATTTTTTTGTAAAATATATATATATATATATATATATATATAAATAAATCGTCCGATTTATCGGAATGTCGGATTTTCAAATAACTTTAATAACAATAATTTGTATCGGCCTTAAAATAAATCCTTAATCGGTCGGGCTCTAAGCCCACTCCCCACTATATATTCCTGTGTTTATTTAGGCCTCATCCTTTCATCCCGTCTGAATCAAAGTAGTCAGAGAAGCAGGCTCAGTGTGGAGCCAAACATCCTCTGGGCACAGCAGGGTTAATAAGAGCCAAGCATATGGATTCAAAAAAAAAAAAAAGCAGCAGTGTTTGGGCATGCCAACAAAATAACCCCCCAAAAAAGGCCCCCATGGTATTTTCTCAGCGCCAGTCTCCAGCTGAAACAGTATGCTACATATTAGCTTAATGGACCTTCTGATAGCAATGGAAGCACCACTTAGTAAAACACTGGTCGATTCTTAAATACAGAAAAGCTTCTAAACAACACACACTTCCTGTATCCCTTATATTCCTGTGCAAAACACCGTCCATTTGTTGACCGGACAACAAATCCATTACACTGATCCAATAACACACACTGTGGTTTGCTACTCCTGCATTTTCGTGACAGTATCTTGTTTTACATTGTGTTATGGAAGCCAGAGAGAAGATACAAGTCAATTAAGCCTGGACTCACTATTGGATTCCATCAAGAAACGCGATTGCACACCTAAAAATCACCATGAAGTGAATATTAGTGTTTACACAGGCATCCAAATTATTAATGCGCATAGGAGAAAATACAAATCTTCTCCAGCTGCACCATAAGGGAGAGCGAGATCAAAGAGGAGTGTGTGAATATGTTACTTAAACATTTCAAATCTATCTCGGCTCCTCGCCAATAAGCCCAGCCGCTTCTTCCCCAACATACATCCGGAATGAGATTGCCTCGATGAAGCAGGGGGAAACGGGAATGAGAAACACACTGCGAGACGTGGACACAGGATGGAAGGAATAAATAGGCAGATAGACCGAGAGATGCTGCATTAACATCATGGACATTAACTCCATAAGTGGCTTTCATCTACTCAGAGCTGCTTCACGGGCACGGCACTGGTCGACTACAAATAGAGACTCGATCAAGATACAGAAAAGCAAAGAGCGGAAGGGGAAAAAACAGAGCCATTAGTATAACCTAAAAATAAAACAAGATCTGGGTAAATATTTGATCACAGTGCCCAGACCCTGCAGATCAGACGCCCCTTGAGGAACATGGTGTGTTTGGTGTGGACAGCTTCATGTGGGAATAAAGCCACAATAAAAACACTGTCTCATTCGCTGCCATTTCTGGCCTTTGCATTATTTCAACATGTCCAGGACTTTCTAAAGCGGGCTAAAACGCGAGGCTGTCACAACAGTACCTGGCTTGGCTCTATTAATGAATCTTACAAACCCAGACCCATTGCAGCCTCTGTCTCCCCTGCTGCCTGCACACAGAGGACACATTCATCCCAAAGTGGGCACCATGAGGAGACTGGAGGGGGGGCGACAGACACTTCAACTTAAAGGAATTTTTCAGCCACTCTGGCTATCACGGCTGTGTTGAAGGCAAAGGCAAACACAATCTGTGCTGGTCTGCGTTTCAGTCTACATGTGGAGATCAGATAAAACTGACTGAGTTTTGACATGATGAGCGGTGAGTTAATGAGCCTGATCATTGGCAGGATAAGAGCATTCTTTGCACAAACTAGGAAGGATCTTTTCATGGCTTTATTCACTCTGCGGCCAAGGTTATGAACTTTTAAAAGGATTCGACAATGTCGGGGGTGCGCTGTTAAATTTTCTAGCAGTTTTTCTTTTTGGATAACAAAAGCAGAAGCTGATCTCTACCAGTGCATATGAATGGCACCCATGAAAGCATGCCAAGCTGGGGCTCAGAGAGGCCGTTCAAACATGCAAACATGCGGAGCTATGAATATGATCATGTGAAATGGCACATTCAATGTGGTATGTGAGGATGGAAGAATACTCCTGGGAATATATAACATGACAAAGCTGCCTTCAGTGATGGATGGAAACCTACCATGCCTCTGCTCCAGATTATAATTGAATTACAGTGTAACTAGAGTAAAATGTAAACGGACATGTTGTTGGTGTTGTAGTGCACATTTTTTCTCGTTTCTAGTTATATGCTGTGGATGAAATCATCTGACATTTTGAAATTCCAAATACTTTTCTCCAAGCTGGGGTTAATGGGGGAGGGGTCCCCCCTTCCTGTATACCCCCTCCCCCCCCCCAAAAAAAATGTTTTTAGTTTAAATTTTAACTAATAGAAACCGTTTTTATTTAATTTTAAGAATGACAAAAAGCAGCTATAACTGTGACTTTCACTCTCTTTTCTCACAGTGCATGCATTAAGTCCAAAGACCTAGGCTAACTGAAACCAGCAACAGCAAAACTCCTTTAGAAAAGCATGGAGGTCAACGTCGGGGTCCGCTACAATAAGTGGAATTTGAACGTTTTCAGCCTCTGGATGAATGGAAATAAATAGAAATGTAAGCGTAGCGTGTGTTTGAAATGTACAGTAGCAGCGTGTTACCAACCTTGTAGGAAGAGAATACCGACGACGTACAGCTTCTCCGCCGGTGGTTTCCTCCTGTTAATCACCGCGGGGTTTCTGCTGCCTTCCCTCCGCCGGCTCTCGCCCCGTCCTGGTAGATCCATGGCCGTCCTGGTGCTCCGCGGCTCCCCGGCGCTGTTCTCTGGCGACTACGGGAGAGCCGTAGGGCGAAAAGGAAACGTCAAAGAGAGTCGTGCGTCACCGTGTGCGTACAGGTAAACTAGCCCCGTTACCTGCGCAGGTCCCCGGGGAAGCCGGACGGCCCGCTCACCTTGTTGTTTTGGAAACTAGCAGGAACAAGGCAGAGACATGTGGGGACGGACGCTTCGGTTTACAGGCCAGCCAGACAAACGACTTCGGACGAGTTTAGAATGAGGAGCCCCGCCGAAAGTTTCAAGTTAAACTTCCAGGGTTGGTTACGGGACGGAGGGTGGATGTGTGGCTATATAAGCCACTCGGTTCATTACTACCCGGTGTGCGTACCCGCTGTCTGCCTCCCTCCGCAGCCGCCGACCGCCGGACCACAGCTCAGTCTTCAACAAGAGAGAGTTCGGCTCCGCGGTGTTTCCAAGTTGGCTTCCTCCCACTCGCCTGTGTGTGTGAGTGTTTTTTTACACAAGCGTCAAGTGGGCCGAAACAATACACACGTCTTCCTGCGAAGAATTTCAAAATAAATTTTAAAAAGTGTAATTTCCTCCACTTTTTTTTTTTTAATCTGTAGCAACCGTACTTTCAAAAAATAAAATAGATTATTTGTTTTTGTATTTATTTATTCAACTGTTTCATTTTTTGTTTAGTTCAATTTCCTGCTCACGTGTGTAGACAATATTAGAAAAAGCAGTTAGCTACCTTTTTGGGCATACTCACCATTATGTATAACTTTAACATTGTTCTATAATTTTTTTTTTTTATTTGCCACTCTTGATTTTCCACATTTAACGTACATTGTAGGTTGTAATTTCCTGACTTTCATTAGCAAATACTTTTCTTGTTTAATATGTTTTTTTTCTTGGGTTTTGGTATTGTATTATCAATTTAGCTCTTTTTAGTTAAACAGTAGGCCTAAAGACCGACACAACAACCCCTCAACAGTTTTAACTATTGTGTAGTTCCATAGGCCTACATGTCTGTCATAAACAAAAAAAATGCTATTTTATTTTGAAATTAAAACATCCTGTATTAAGCTGTGTATCTGTGGTAGTTTGACGTGGATTCCCTCTTTTCCCCACAGTGGAGCTTCCGGTGCCCATGCCCGACCTGCATAAGGCATCCAACACTGCGACCCCCTGGTTCAACCTGATTACTGTTTACTTCACCTGCACATATACACAATACAAATAATGCATTACAAATAAGAAATCCAGCATTCATTTATGTCCCAAAGATTAAATATGTTGGCAATAAACAGATTTTTTCATTATAAAATGTTCCAATTTAATTTGGCCCTTTTCCAAATCCATTGACAGTTCGCAGTGCCTTTGTCTATTCATGCTATTACAATGTAAATTAGTTTCTTTATGTGAATTACTTTCTTCATCATTCTACCTAAAATCCTCTATAATAGTTGACTCAATAACACCTATGTGTATGTCTGTTATGCATGTAGGGACTAACTGTAGATGAGAAATTGAAATTTCCAGCATCAGTTTTAGCAAGAACACAGTATAGAAGACAGTATAAAGATTACAATAATAACAGTAATAACAATAAGAAGAAGAAGAAGAACATTCGTCAACATTAACCATATATTTATGGTTAATGTTGACGAATGTTCTTCTTGTATGTTCTTCTTGTAATGTTCTTCTTGTATATTCATGTATAATATTTCTGATTGTGATCAATAGAATGATTTTTTTTGGGGGGGGGAATCTTTTTCTTTTCACAATGCTCCCACATCACAGTTAAAGCAACAGGGAAGCAGCCCATTCTGTACATTCAAGAGTTTGACACTAAGTAATAAGTGGCCCAAACCCAGCGAGTCCTGCCTATGCAAATCCATCAGTGTCACCTTTAGGGGACAGCCCCTGCTGGCACCACCGGTAGTACTGCTGTGTGTGTGGGACTGGGGACGTGCTGCTGGTCCAGCTGGCACCAGGATGGCTGATAGACACACGCAGTCAACCAAGCCGGAGGATTACAGGCTCAACCCAGTGGTACTGCTGATAGAACGGGGCTGCAGTGGATAGGAGGATGCACGGTTGTAAAAATGAAATTCCAAAATCCAAAAACCTTTTGTGAGGGCATGGTGTCAACTCGTATGCACTAACGAGCTCTGCTACCCTGACCTGCTGTTTGCTTCCAAGACAACTGGGAGAAGGAGCTGACAGCTCTCGGGGAAGACTCCATCGTGGGGCGGGTTAATTCAAAGCTCTCAGGATCTCAGGATCTCAGGCAGGAGAGGCTCCAAACTAAAAGCTCTGACACACTGAGAAACCCCCGGCTGACTCCTGCCAAGAGAAGGGAGAACTCTGGGAGACATATCCCACCTTGGCAAAGCATCAGGGTTCCCACACTTACTCAGACACTGATGTTTAACCCTCCTGCTGTCTTCGGGTCAAATTGGACCAAAAAGTTTCTATATCAAAAATTTGGGTTTCTTTCAAACAAATTGTCCAAAAAAAGTAGCGTGGATGGTTCCTCACAAGTTAAATAAATCAGCAAGTTCACTACTTTTATTGAATTTGGGTGTTTGTTGTCCAAAAAAAAAATTGATAAAAGAACTTGTGTGTGACAAATGTATAAAGAAAAAAGTGACCTATGTAAAAAAAAAAAAAAAAAAAAAAAAGCTTTTAAATTTGGAAAAAAAACCACAAAAATTTCAAAAGGCTCCATAAAAGTTGACAAACAATGACAAAAATATTGGGGGAAAAGACAAAAAGATTTGAAAAAGACAACCAAAACGTTGATAAAAGGTTTTTCATTTGAAACGGAAATGAAAATCAAACATTTGCAGGTTGAGGGTTAAGATCTCGCTTGCTGGAATTTACTACTGTTATAATTTGCAGGAACATGGCGAGCCATAACATTGGTTTAGTTGTTGTTTCAAATCCAGACAATTACGCAGATCGTCATGGGCTGCAAGGAATCCTCAAATCAGCCACCTCCTATCTTACACCCCCCAAAAAAAAGACAAAATCATGAACGTAACTAGAAAATTGTTTTTTATTTCCGAATCAAAATCAGACAGTATTCATGACAAATGGGCTTGTTTGCTATATATCAGATTCAAATAGATGCACATTCAATTCTATTCCTTTTAAAATTCTAAGATTTGTAAATTTCGAATCAGATTCGATTGTGTACAATTATTACAAACGAAGAAAAAAAACAAGAAAAAAAAAATAATCAAAATGAATGAAAATAATTACAAGACATTCCAGTTATTTTGAGTCTTCCTAAAACTGCAATCAAAGACAGAAGACACCAATCAGAGAATTGTGCAAAATAATAATAATAATAATAATAACCCTACCATTATCACGTATCTTGTATCACACGTTCTAATCACTGTAAACAACATAATAAGATGATGTGTTCACGTTGGGCAGCTCAAGCCTGCCGAGGCGGACTGGAACACGGAGGTCCGGCCCGCCTGCAGATCACATGAGTCCTGCATGGCACCAGAGGTCATTCACGATGACCAGGATTACTGAAGCGAAGTTGAGCCGGATCATTCTTTGTTTGTTTTTTATATACACACACAATCTTAAAAGTTGACCATTTCTATGGTTGTGTTTTCCAGCACTCTGACACCATAAATGACTCTATTCCTACATTTCTTCTCTTCAATAGAAGAGAAACCGGTGCAGAAAAACCCACTTGGATCTGAAAGCTGTAGAGGTTATAGCAGCAGCCACCGACACCCATCACGTCGGCGAGGTAACCCACGTCACCCTGTCGCCCAAAGCTTCGACCAACACCTCACCATGCAAATAAATCTCAACAGGCGAAATCATTAAAATGAAAATAAAAATGTTTTTCTTTTCTTTTCTTTTTTTTTTAAACATTGTAATCATGTCAACTTTACATTATGTGTTTCCAACCCAACAGACCCCTTTCTTTTATTTCTATATTTTGGAGAAAATATAAATCTACATGGTATCTTTTTTTCCTAATTTGCACTAATAGAACAGGAAGACACCAAACATTTGGGGAACACAACTATTTTAAAACAACTTAAGGAGAAACCTACCAAAACAGGTGACGTTATGGCAACGGATGCAGTCCAAAGTGCGGAGTCACGGTGATTACGAATATGAGGAAGAGACGTGAGGTGTGTTTTCATGGCCACATTTAGAAGGCAGCGAGACAACACCAACGTCAGGATGAGGGGAAAATGCTTCAATCTCTTTCTGGAAGACCAAAAAGCAACAACCAGGATTACAAAAATAACAAGAAAAAAAACCCTATTAGTTATGTATGTGTGTGTTAGGATGACTGAAAATGTCTTTGGGTCTGAATGCTGGAGTGGATGGGTCTTTGGGTCGGGTGCAGCCAGGCAGAGGAAGGGTGTCCTGTAGTGTTGCTGGAGATCGTTACGGCTCAGAGAACGAGCCTCTATGGGTGGGTCAACAGATCAGCTGATAGACCCCCCCCCCCCTGCTGCTCAGTTTCCTGTGTAGAGATCCACAGTGCTGGAGCTCAGGCCCCGGCTCTCCCTGAAATGACTGCCCCCCTGGGTCTAACGGAAGGGGAAGAAGACAGAACACAGACGACAAAACGTTATGAAGGCTACACTGTTACATTTCCACTAACATTGCCTAAACTCATTACAATTTAAAAGACTGGAGAACTGCTCCTCACCTGGAACGGGTCATCGCTGGTTTTGTTCAGGTAATTCAAGGAAGCAGCTCGCTTCATGCTGTTGAACGAATAGAAGAAAAATAATGTTCGCACAGTATCTTGATATCATGCCACAGGAATAAAATAATTGTTCACAAAGCTGGGGAGTTCATTTGCTAACCACTATGAATCTACTCGCCTCCCACTGACATTGCTTACTACTCCAACAAGGAGTAGAATTTGCTCCAGCTCTCTAAAACGTGCCGTTTTTGCTGGACTTACGGCGGCCGAGAGAATGACTGCAACCTGATGAAAACCACCTCAGGACTTGTCTATTCCTACATGGACCCTTTCCTTTTTGGATGTCATGTATATGGAGCTCGCCACGGCTCGCATAGGTGGAGCCCCGGGAAGGACTTTGGACACTTGGCTCAGCATTGCTGGATCCTTAAAGTCCATGCTGTGTGTGTGTGTGTGTGTGTGTGTGTGTGTGTGTGTGTGTATGTATGTATAGACACTTTTGTCTTGTGTTGGTCTCCCATCAATGCCTGTTGTTTGTGTGTCTGTGTTTGTGTGTCTTGTTTGGGAGCTGCGGACATTGATCTTGCTGTTGTTGTGTTTTTGTTGCGTCTCCCTCTTTCCCGTATTTCCTCTCTTTGTTTTAGAGTGAAACATTTGGACGCAAATGGTGTGTGTGTAGTGTACTGTTTTTCAGTATGTTGTCTTCTGGACCATTGTTGTTGCATTCATATTTGGCTCTTTAAATAAATAAATAAAAAAGGAGTATAATTTGCTTTCCATCCTAACAGAGGGTTTCTTCTGCTCTTACTTGGTGCTGCGAGGTTCGGGCGGCCCGTTGCCCTGCAGTTTCTTCACCAGCAGCTCGCTGCTGCGGCGTAGAACGTCCCGGAGCTTCCCCAGGGAGCCGCTGCGCTGGAGGGCTCCACTGCCGTCCTGCAGACACACACAACCATCAACCCACTGAAGGTGTGGAGACAAGAAAGAATGCAAAGCTTTTTTTATTATTATTTTGGGTGATGTTGCACACGCCAGTCCAATTATGAATGGCTGTTTGCAGCCAAACGGCTTTATGTCTCACAAAAAAAAAAAAAAGGGGGGGTGGGGGGTGTTATACATGAAATCCTTTAAAGAGCAATGCATTAGGTGTAACTGAAACATTTAGCTAGAGTTCCAATGCTGTGCAGTGTTAAAGACAGCATGCAATGCTGGCTTCAATTCCTCGTCTGATAACTGACCTTTCCACAAAATTGTCATCATTATCACTCAGTAACCATCAAGGATCTTTTTAAAAAAGTTACACCATTAGAATCAACTGTGGAGACTTCAGTTTGCACACCCATGGAGCAAGGTCACTAGTGTAAAGGTCTCATTATTGCCCAGTGGTTGTGCTGTGTGTGTTTTTTTTTCAGCTACAGACTCAGCAACAATTCTGGTGTTTGATTTCTCCTTTGTCATAAAAAATTTAAAAAAGCCAAAGATTACTCTTGTTTCAGCATCTTAATCTGGAGAATTGGCTGCGTTTCTTTGTCTGAATATCTTTGGGTTTTAGTCGGGTTGATTTGACAAAACAAGCAACGTGAATACGTCACGTTGCGCTTTAGGATATGTATATATCACATTACATACATATGTATGGACAGTTGTCACTATATTCTTTACGGACCAAAAGATTAATCAATGTATCTAGAAATCAACCAGCAGATTAGATAATGGAAATAATCAAGCTCAAAGTAGGTCAGTGATATAGTAATTTATCAATTCATACATTATTTGTTTTAGTTACATATCAGCTGTCCAGCATAGCGCATTTGAATGACTGACCAAGCATAATGCAATACAAGCTTATCGCCAGCAGGGGGGGGCTGTGGGTTAACCATGTATCTGCCAAAATAAATATCAAGTGTTCCACCAGGAGACTCTGCAGTCGCCACTAGAGATGAAACATAAAAGATTTCCACTGATGGCACACACTGATACAGACGCCTTCATCCGATGCAGAGAAAAGACAAAAAAATCTCACAAATGAAAAACTTTATTTGAGAATACCAAGTGTTGATGCAATAATCTTCACAATGCAGAATGGTAAATATAATGCAGTTCTACTTACTAAGATAGTGCTTATAGAGCTCACCATTTATGTTTCTTCCACTTTAAGAAACGGAAATCACACTATATATGCCAAGAATAGACAGTTCAATAAATAAGCATTCCACTAACACAACAATATTGTCATAATTATATGATGTACATAGTCAATTCTTTTGTTCAGAGTTGCATTAGAAGTATAGTTGTACTCATTGGAAGGAATGAAGAATCAAGGCAAGTAGCATACCGAAAAGCCGTATATTGTGAATGCACTTGTCAAATCCATGAATACAGCGTACAATTACACTTTAAAAGATGTTAAAGTCATTTTACATTCAGTTAGTTAAACATCTTAAACAACATGTTGATCTTGAGGAAACACTCGCACTGTACTTTTTCGGTGTCTAAAAACATGATTCACCAAAGTGACAAGGTCTACTTGCAAACAACTGTGTAAGAAAAAAGGCAATGCACTCCGTTAAGCTTTGTGTTCAAAATACAGTATCCATAGCCAGAGTGGGCACTGCAACTGCACCACCAAAACATACACAGATACACACTAAAACTACTGGGGAATCCAGGCTTCCGTTGAATAATAAACACTAGCTTCTACTTCTACACCAACAAATAAAAAGGCAATTCTGGGCATGTACGCCCCATAACTTTTGAAGTCTACTATTATTTAGCAATTTCCCAGGTGGCCAGTATCTGTGCTAGATGCTCCGATTGGTCTCTTGTCATTTTGGCTTTACAGCATCAGCCGATGTTGCTAATTCCCTTTGTAAATGCAAGCTACTGTGTACTTTATTGTACCAGCGTAGAGCCTGTGTGAATGCTCCAAACCAAGGACACTGAAGCCAATCAAAAGCAACTTGAAAATAAATTACCATAGCAACGGCTTGCTGTGATCCAGCCAATTTGCTGTCAACAGATGTTGGCCCTACTAGTCTTTCACAACAGGCATTGTTGGCCAACTAATGCCTTAATATTCAGCCACCAAATAAATCATTTGAAACATTAAAAAAAAAAAAAAAAATGTAAACAAAAATCATACAAAATTGAAATTAAAAGGAAATCTATCTATAAAAACTAAATGTTGAGAAGCAATGCTCCCTTCTCATTTCCCGCCAGCCACAGAAGTCCAAAAAGAAATGACATATTTTTTGGTTAGCATGTTAAACTACACAGTACCGTTTATTTCCAAACTGTTTAGGCATTTGATCTCTTATTGTTAAAGTGCCCATATTATGAAAAAAATAAAATAAACAATGTGGGGTTATTTTGTGTCTCTGGTGCTTCCACACGCATACAAACTAGGAAAACAAACTATTAATGCTGTTTTGAGTGAGATACGGTTTCTGAATGTCCTC
>NC_045740.1:1021198-1021375 GCF_008692095.1 Etheostoma spectabile
CTCCGGGTGAACTGTTCAAAATCTGCACGGCTTTCTACGTCACTAGCCGAGACGAGGTGGCTAACCGTGGCACATGCTAGCACTAGCATACTAGCTCGTTCTCAATGGCAAAACACTGTTACAACACGCACTAGTTCACCCTAATCTCCAAAAGAACTACTTCCATGTCCCTGTTCT
>NC_045740.1:1021393-1043782 GCF_008692095.1 Etheostoma spectabile
CACAAGTGTCTCTCGTCTAGAAGAAGTCTCCCAGCTAATCCTGCCTTGGACTGACCAAAGTTGGAGGATAGGGGTTATCTAGCTGATGTGATCTTACCTAGCTACTGAGCATGTGTGACACCCAACAAAGATGGTATAGAAGTGAGATTTCTCACTCTGTAGCTAAAACAGAGACCCAAACACACAGGGTGAAAAGAGGATCTGCAGGGTGAAAAGAGGATCATGTAAACCTATTCTGGTAAAATACAATTGTGAACCTAAAAATGAGCATAATATGGGCACTTTAACATAGTTAAAAACAGAAAACTAACAGCCGATAAATACCTTTCTTTAAAAAATAAAATTAAAAAAAGATACTATTTTGGCTAAATACAGGCACCAGGTTGTAAGCTAGCTTTGAGGTAATCTTCAACAAACTGCGAGTGAGACCAATGCAGAGCAACTGTGGAGTTTTGTAATATATCGACGCTATAGTCTACATTTTATCTGACTGCGGGTTGGAGTGACGTCTGGAGCCAAGGCTGCCTTCAAAAGGTGTCCCTTGTAATTAACATCTTTCATCTTTTGCCTTCTTCCAATAAATTACTTTCCAGCTCCTCTTATCTAGACAAATAATATCTACTATGCGCCTATGAGAAATTACAAATGGGTGTTGGAGGAAGAAAAAAGTGCGAGTGGCTTCCTCACAGGGAAAAGATTTCACACACAATTAATTTAGCTTTTTCATGTTAAGTGAGAGAGGGAGAGAGAGTTGAAGTAACGATTTCTGACATGGTGGACACTGGGGTTAGTGAGATGAAAGGATAGAGAGAGAGTGAAAGGAAGAGAGGGGGGAAAAAAAAGAGAGAGCAGAGATGAGAAGACCAAACGTCCCAGCAGGTGTCAGCTGAACGGGGGACAGAGGTGACAGTCAGGAGGGGGCTTTCTGAGTCTCTGCGACCGGAGGGGGGCACCGGGAATGGTAGAAGATGCGGTTGGTTTGTCGGGAGAGAGAAGGCCAGAGGGAACGACAACACACATCCTTTTGCTATGGTGTTGGGGAAGGAGAGAAGGATGGAGGAATAGTCTTGATGGCTTAGGCCTGATGAAAGAGAAAAGAGAGAAACAGACAAAAAACAGTACACATTGTAAGAGCTCTGGGTTGGGCTGCCTACGCTAGACACCTACACATTGAAATCTGAGCTTCATCCCTTTTTCTACACTTCGCTTCACTGGTATGATGTTGTAAAACGGTCTATCCTGCACCAAATTTACTGTATCAACACCTGCAGCTCGGGGTCTGGTTAGAGGTTTTTTGTTAACCCCAGTTGAGGGATTGTACGCAAACAAAAATGATCTATAACTCCGGCAGTACTGGAGTCGTTTTTGTCTTTCAAACATTACAGCTGTCTCGGAGGCTGCACTACAACAAGCGGGTGAGTGATGCAGTAGGTTGGCTGGTTGCAGTCACAGTGACTCAGCTGTTTTGCTTTCCTCTCTGGGTACCTGGAAGCCTGAACTTGGCTCACGGCACCCAGCCGGTGACTGTGCACTGCAGACATAGGAAATCTGCATGCATCAGCACTGAAAGGGGCATAATGATATAGCCATTACACTGACGATAGGAGGGACTGACACTGTGAATCACAGCTTTATGTACATCGCTATGACTCCACAAATCCTGCATTCACCTACAATTCCCCTGAAGCAATATTTGGATCTGATGAAAACATCATCTTCATCATTCTGTCCTGGCCTCGGCATGCCCTGTGTACTATTACCTAAATGACTACTGTACTAATTATCTAGCCTATTTATTATGTCACTGTATACCAGCCCACCAGCGTGTTGTGTAGAATGAGAGTTCAAGAGGGAGAGTACAATCCACTGAGTGAGAAAAGGAAATTTGATTGACCGGCTGATTGGTTGTCATGGCAAGAGTGATCGACAGGGACGTGGGTTAGTGACACGTAGAAAAGGGGAAAAAGTGCAAAGGATGAAATCTAGAAAACATGCAAACAAACAGGAAGCACACTGAAGCATCTAGCCGAGAGCACAGAGCAACTGCAGACACAAACATACTTGTAGATCAAATCATGCAACACACACACACACACACACACACACACACACACACACACACACACACACACACACACACACACACACACACACACACCTTTGCTAACAGCTGCCATCTCTTCAGCGTTATTTACCTCCACTTGTTAAACACAAACTAAGTGAATGAGCTCCTGTGAAGTGGCGCCTAAATCAGTCCCCTCTGAATAATGTAATAATCAGTGCTGGAATCCAGCTAAGTAGTTTACTCAAGTACTGTACTTAAGTACAAATTTGAGGTACTTGTACTTTACTTGAGTCTTTTCTTTTCATGCCACTTTCTACTTCTACTCCGCTACATTTCAGAGTGACATATTGTACCTTGTACTCCACGAGATTCATCTGACAGCTTTAATTACTAGTTACTTTACAAATTAAGATGTTTGCACACAAAACACAAATACAATATTTAAAATACCCAACGATATAACGGCCTACACGTCCAGCTAAAGTGTTTGGACCATTAAACACACAACTGTTTGGACAGATTCCAGTTTTTAAAATGGGATTTTTCTGCATTGAGTACTTTTATTGTAATACTTTAAATGCATTTTCCTGATAAGACTTACATACGTTAAGTATGTAATTGACTTGAGTAACGCTTTCAAGTCAGGACTTTTACTTGCAACAAAGTAATTTTACAGTGTGGTATTAGTACTTTTACTTACGTAAAAGGATCTAATACTTCTTCTACCACTGGTAATAATGAAACTGCCGTTATTTATTAAAATACAGACTTTTGAAGTGCACTGTCTGGATCAGCTGTACAGTGAGAGTATGTGAACCACTCCTATAGCCTCGGTGACATATCACTTTCTCAGAGCGAGTGAAGACATGTTTGGGCAAAGCTATACAGCAGCTGAGTGATAGTTCTGACGTGCCTATCACACCTTCTCTCAGCAAGTATCTACACACAAGCAGACACAGGACTTTACAAGCCTATTTTCTGTTGTAGTAACATATATTGGCAGCTGTGTAAATTAATAGATTGATGGAATGTGTTAGGCAATCCTTTAGTCAAAAGCTCAAATGTTTTGTGACAAATTAGCTTTTAGAAACAATCTTTGAAAAGCATAAGAATGTCATGAGTACATTGCATGTTTCAGAAGACAAACGGGTGCACTCTCGGATGAACATGCATGCCGTCGCAGTTGCTGAAATGAGAAGCCGTTTTAAGGAGTTGTGTTATGCGTGTGAACATGTGTGTAGAGAAGCATTCACATGTCAGCCAGTAAACAAAACCCCACCTTTTCTCCTTAGCGTTACTCAGGGAGAGCAGCAGACATCAGGTTAACAGACTCGACCATGTGAAAACAAAGTGGACTCACATGGTCCGTTAGTGTGGATGTTAAGGGTGAGCCCGGCGGGCTGGCGTTGCGACATGCATGTTTGGACGGACTGTGTTGGTGCGGTGAGGGGAATGGGCGTGGCTGCACTAAGTGAGGGGAACGGCACGGGATCAGACGAGGCAACCCAGCTGGCACAGTCTTGTCCTTATGGCTTATGTACAGTAAGCGTCAGCAGAGGGCTTCTTTGAGCTGGGACACAGCTCGAGCAGTGTCTATTTGACTGCATACACTGACTGAATATCATGTTTTCAGCACCGACCTCTTTAATAACAAGGAGAAGGGTGACCAGACCAGTCGGAAACACGGTGTGGAAAATTAAAAGCCCTACGGTGAAATTACACTAACAATACTTGAGACCCAGCCAGACTGGATGTTATAAGAATGAAACGGCAGGATGAACCATTACTCATCAACCGCCCAGTTTACAGCTCAGAGGGGATGAGCATCAAGGACATCGGGAGCCCTGTCAATTGGGTTTAATAGCGGAAACATGAGACATCCTAATAGAGATGTCGACAGGCTATATCTCTGAGTCCCACGAGGGTAAATAAATATTTCATATGTTGTCAGGGTGCCGCAGGATGAGCCCGTGCCTTTTTGTTACCGCTCCACTTGTGCAGAAGCATTGCCGGTAGAACAACCGCTTGTTAAAACGAGACACTCTGACAGCATTGTCAAGCAATGGACAACACAAAACATGAACATCTAGTCCAAAGCAAGCTCACATGCTGTCAAAAACAACAGGTCAGCATGCCAAGACACTCAATCAGCTTTCCATTTTGAAACAAAAAAAACTTAAGAGAAGAACAAGGCACATCTACAGGAGCCGGTGGACTGGTACAGATACAGTATAACCTGTTCAACTTGGTCTTGTATATGATAAATAATACCACTCATATTAATCTTATGATGATGTGCAGCACTGACATCATGAAATAAGTCATGTACGAATGACCAATTTGTGTTATTGAAAATAAAAACAAAATATCTAAAAAGACAAGAATCCTCTTGTCTCAAGTTCCAGGCTACAGAACAAAGTCACCGCTCTGCACTAGTCCACGTTCCCTGAGACATTGCTAACACCACCGTGCTCTTCCAGTGAGGTCACTGGCTGTGTCGACTCGACTATAGTGGATTTGTACTCACCCCGTTCCACTCCACGCCCATACTCACTTCCTCGCCGGTCTCAGAGCCGCTCTCATACTTAACGCTGCTCAGGCTGTCCCTGCTCCTTCGCCTGTCGCCGTCTGTATCCTTCAGGATCTCCACCACACGTGTCTGGTGGATTGGGTCAATGCCCTGATGGGAATAACACACAGGTACGACACACAAACAAACAAACATGCCAGGATTAGAACTAGCCCGGAGGTAGACATTGGCTTGTTGACAAGGCTGACAGTGTAGAGTTACATGGAGGTATTAAAGGGGATTGTATGGTTTCAGTCTCTTCCACAGCACAGTGATGGTGGCATCGTAGAGACAAGGGGACATTAGAAATGGCTGTGAGATGGGAGTGATGTTAGGGGGGAGAGAGAGGTGGAGGCTCTATGGAGACAAACCACTTACTGTGTTGCTCTGGATCCATAGCATTGTAGAGAAAGGGAGAGAAATATCATGAGATTTGGGGGACACGTTTAAGAGTTTATAGAAAGTTATCTTCATGCAGAAACGGGACATTTGTGGTTCAGAAAAATGCTGCTGACCTGCTTGCGGGACCTCACAGCACACTCTTCCAGAGTCTCAGCAGCCTCGAGCTTGCCCTGTCGGCGGTACAGGGCGCCCAGGTTCCTCAGGGTG
The DNA here is from genome assembly GCF_008692095.1 of Etheostoma spectabile. Classification (NCBI taxonomy): domain Eukaryota; kingdom Metazoa; phylum Chordata; class Actinopteri; order Perciformes; family Percidae; genus Etheostoma; species Etheostoma spectabile. Next base: position 1,026,637 of record NC_045740.1, read on the forward strand.
GTGTTCACGGTAGGGCTGAACAATGAAACAGTAACACCAATATTTACCCAAAAGGTCATTCGGGAAACAATTTGGTGTGAGCAAATTGCTGTGTTATGTACTACAGAGAAAGAAAATGCTAAAAAAAATCCCTGAAAGATTAAGACAACTACTTGGAAACCAAAGTTAATTTAGTCAAAAAAAAGAAAAAAAAAATCACAATATTTGGCCTTCATTAACAAACAAAACAGTGAGGTGACTAATCTCTGGCCTTTGTCACGTCTTTATTTACGACCAAGTTGTGAAAACACGCTTGTCACGCTCACCTGTTGACTTTGCAGGCCTTGTACCAGCCTCCGTACTCTCCGTATGGAGTGTTGTCTCTGTGCTTGCCCTGGAAGTAAATGAGGGAGAAGAGGAAGAGAAAAGAGCGTGAAGGGGAGTGGTGGTTTGTTCTGGATCAGCAGCATTTTTCCTGTGTTGACAAAGAACTAGTGTATGCCCAGTGGGGCTTATATTGTGTGCGTGTGTGTTAAGGAAAGCGCCCAGAAAAAGGATTAAATGTCACTTTCACAACCTTCCATTTGATACTCCTCATTCTTTTAATTTGCAGTGCTTTTAATATTTGCGGTGCTTTTGTTCAGAATGACTACACAACGCCCTCACCTTGCTCATCTCCTCTCTTTCCTCTGCATGCATCCAGATGGGCTTGTTTTCAGCTGCAGACAAACAAGACAGGAGAGGTGGTCTACATAACGTACAACAGGACTGGAAAAGAGCCTAACTGGTTGGCTCAGGATGTTACATTACATCCATGAGTTATTCATGATGCGGGCTGAGCTTGCTATAAAACCCTACTGACTAGAATAGTGAAATCACCAACTCAGTTGTATAGTCTGTCCCAAATACCTGTTTTTAATATTTTTGGCTACACAAATACAAGAAAAGGCTGGTGAATCCTGAGATCTGTCACAGATAATACTATAAAGATAGATCCAGAAAAAAACAATGTTCCTGAGCTTATTATGAAATACTGTGAGTACAGTAACTCATTGTCGTTTTTATTTAAATCTTTTCATAAACATTTTTACAGCTTCTTCCCCAAATACAAAACAAAAACCTGAAAACCAAAAGTGAAGGAAGGTGATAATGATGTTATAAACACAGTGACACACACACACACCATTTTCAGATACTGTGAGTATACTTAAACATTATTACTTATCTTATCTATCTATCTATATCTTCTACTGTATATCACTTATCTATCTATATCATGAAATAGGTTCAATAAATATGCCTTTGAAACACATAATTTTAGTACACATTATTGAAAATTAGGGACACAAATTGCGCTGCTTCCCTCAACCTTAAACTCTCCAACAAGCTTTAAAAAAAAAAAAATCTGAGTGTTATTGTCAAGTTAAGTGACATTTGAAAAAGAAACCTCTCCAAAACATGTGAGATGCTTTTGCATTAAGTTTTAGAGCATTGCATTGTGCCGAGTCTCTTTCATTCCTTTTTCAAAAGCAGACAATCTAATCCCTGGAGGAAAGTCAACTTAAACTAAAAGAGAAGAAATCTGCAAAGAGTTCATCTTTCAGACATGTTTTTCTTTTCTTTTTTATTCTTTAAAAAGGTTGTTTGTGTCCTCTGAATGGTGAAGGTTGGCACACTCTGCTCGCTGGTGAGAGACAAACAGTAGGTGGAAGATAAGACAATGGTGGAGGAAAGTTGAAAACCCACCACCATTTCTTTGGAATAAATTTGTATTTGTTAAGTTTCGGGGTTGATTAAAAAAAAAAAAGTATACCACTACTGCAATATAGAAAAAAAACAACTTATAAAACATTCTGCCATTTACTGTCGGCAACAGTATCTCCTATGAGGCCTTACCATCAACAGATCCAAACTCTTTCTCATGAGCACGAGTCAGAATCTCTTTGTACAGAATCTCAGCCTCCTTGTATTTCCCCTGTTTGAGAAAGCAGGACGCCTGAAGAAAAAAGAGAACAGAAAGCACATTTTAGTGTTGGATCAAATGGGCCTTGTGTCTCACAATGTGTCCCCTGAGACCGCAGGAGAAGACTGTGTGCATATTTCTCCTGTGCACTGTGACTCATGAAAAATTATTTGTATCACAGAGGCTCCCTTACTGTCTGTCTCTTAACAGCCTCTCCATCATCAGCGAGACAGGACAGAAGCAGGAAGGAGAAGAAGCAACACAGACAAACGACTAGGGGCTTGGTTCCCAATTAGCAAGGCTTATGGAGACAAAACTGTTCTATAAAACACCCAAAAGTTGACAACGCTTAGGCTGAAAGATTCAGATATTATATTCAGCTGCCTTTCATAACTTCTTAAAAAAGAAAAGAAAAAAAAAAGCATGATTTGAAAAAAATAGTGCCACATTTAAAAGTCTGGCAAAGTATAAATATGAAAATACATCAGTTGAATACAATAAAGTTTTAAAAGACATTTCAAGTGGAAGCTTTGCAAAGAGAAAGCAGCTCCAGTTTCCATGCTGACAACCTCGGCAGAGACCAAGCTCAGGCGAAGCGAACAAATGAGCGAGTCTGCTCACAATAAAACTGTACTCGACCCGGGTTTACCTTGGTACAGTCACGGCTCAATAGGGACTGTAATCCTTGTCAAAATCAAAATCTAAAGTATAGCGTAGAAGTGAAAGGAATATGGAAAAAAAGCCCAATAAAAGATGATGTGCTAACTTGTCTCTCACCAGGTTATTCTTGGTTTTGGCCACATTGGCATCATCTGGGCCCAGCCTGCTCTCGTAGATCTCCAGGGCACGGCAGTAGTAGTACTCCACCTCCTCATATTTGCCCTGGTTCTGGCAGAGCAGAGCCAGGTTGTTGAGCTGTTTGGCCACATCTGGGTGGTCCTTCCCCAGGACCTGAGGGAAAACAAGAAGAAAACATTTTAATTTTTAATTCAAATGTCAGTTTGTGACCCTGCCTCCGTGCCTTTGGGTTTTCTCCATGCCCCTCTCCGTTCTGTACCTCTGGCCGCTATCACCGAGCAGCACGTCTGCCTGCTGCAGGCACTCAGGAGATCTAATAAAAGACTGGTCAATAGAGAGGGTGCAGGATAGAGCTTTCAGGCAAAGAGAGACCCATTGTACCCTGCTGGGCTCTGCAGCTTTGTCATGTCTCCTATCCATCTCCTGCCTCGCTCCCCAACGCCTGCAGTCCTCTTTTCAGCGGTGCTCTCAATTAGAAATACTCATGGCCCCCAGAGGAAACGCAGACAATTTAAGAAAATAATTTGCTCTTTTCCCTATTTATAGTAGTTGGTGTTACAGCAGCTCCAGCGGACATTTTGGAAATATTATCACTGTTAATTGTTCATTGGTTTTTGCCTTGAGATGAGGCCTGATAGCACCGCTGTGGACGGCTCTACTGGTGCAATCCAGGGATGTGGCCTACCTTTTCTCTGATCTCCAGAGCCCTCTTACACAGAGGTTCAGCCTCCTTGTACTTTCCCCTCTTTCCATACAGCACAGCCAAGTTGTTCAGTGTCGCGGCAACCTAGACATATAAAAAGAAAACATGAATGAAGCCACTTCCTTTCTCAATTCCCTTCAAGATATCAGGACTTTTACTGTTGTCTTATGGCTTATCGGTCCTAAAAATATATTGTTCAATCAAGCAGGTTCTCAAAAGCCTCAAGGCCACCTGGATTACACAGGATGGTAGTAACCTATCTTTGTGTTTCATTAGTCTGTGTTGAGGAAAAGACTGAGGGATGAAAGTAACTATAAGAGACAAATGGCAAGCCCAAAGAGCTGCAGGGACTAGCACTGAACTTTAATAGCTTCCTTTAGGCTTTATGAGGGTTTTGGTGCACCGGTGGAAATCGATTCCAACAAATCTGTTCACAAAGGCAATGAAATAGGTAGTATATTTGAATGTTTTCCCATTGGTCGTTGTATTGTGACGTTGTATTGTAAATGTATGAGCAGACAATCAGCAGATGTGATTGATTACTATAAAGCCTGAAGGCACATGTTCCAAAATCCATACTTTAATGGTGAAAATAAAATCCATACAGACAGTAAATAAAGAAGAATGTGCCATTATTGCCTCCCTGTTGACAAAGTCTTTGAGCAATTATGAACCAACACCAGCAGACTAATCTGATCTATCTAAACATGGCTATATCCCCATGAAGATATGGTTTCTATGGCGATGGCGGAGTCTTACAGCGGGATGGTCTTTGCCCAGGGTTTTCTCACGGATGGACAGAGCATCGTTGAGCAGATGGGCCGCCTCTTTGTATTTGTTCTGATCTCTGCAGAAATGAGAGGGAGAGAACGGGGTGAGACTGAATGTTTCTAGCTCTTTGACTATAATGTGTGTAGAAGGGAGGGCAACATGGATTAAGTCAAATAACAGTAAAACTAGCAAAGGTCCCCATATGGAGACATTTCTGACCTATAGACCAAGGCCAATATGTTGAGCATGGTGGCCACGTCAGGGTGGTCGTGTCCAGAAGTCTTCTCCAAGTCCTCCAAAGCCTGCTTGCAGAGGGGGACAGCCACCTCGTACCGGCCCTGGGAGGCATACTGGATCACCAGGTTGTGCAGGGTTCTCAGACGGGCCGGGATCTCGTAGCCTCCCTGCTGGGCTGCAGCCACGGCTGCACTGTTGTGTTGGTGTTGCACTGTGGGGCACAGGGCAAAGGTCAGCGTGCACGTCAAAAGGGAAAAAAACTAAAAAAAAAAATAACTTAATTATGACCCTAATTACATTACCATGCAAACAATACTGTGGTTTCAGGGAATAATTACTTTATGGAGATCATTCAAATGGCATGACACAGCATTACCTACCTTTGTGTCCTGGACTTAGATAGTTAGTCGGTTAATTTACTCAAAGAGGGATGTAACACCTGATAATCAGGCCTATATGATCCCAAAATCAAACCAAAATATGCCAGATTTTCCTTTATCAAGTTTTTTATTGCATATTACCAGAAAGAAGAAAGGGCCCTGTTGAACATCAACTATGTAAGTGTCATTGTTTTGACCACAACAAAATAATGATATATCGATATATGAGGCTCGATATGGTCTTAAATTCTGGATATCGTAATATGACACAAGTGTTGTCTCTTCCTGGTTTTAAAGGCTACATTACAGTAAAGTGATGTCATTTTCTGAACTCACCAGACTGTTCTATTATTTGCCTTTAGCCACTTGGTCATTATATCCACATTACTGATGATTATTAATCTCATTGTGTAAATATTTTGTGAAAGCACCAATAGTCATCACTACAATATTGCCGCACTATTGCTATCAATGTATTTGGTCAAAAATATCCTGATATTTGATTTTCTTCATATCGCCCAGCTCTACCCTAAGTACCACCCTTTTGAATATTGTTCTGTTTAGAGTATGTATATATTGTGTGTATATATTAGTGTATATTTTTGTTTTGGTTGTTTTGTATGTGTAAGCACAGTGTGAGTATCGATGCTCCAAAGACAAATTCCTCGTATGTGTCCTCATACCTGGCGAATAAAGCAGATTCTGAACCACATTTTTCCACGGTTAAAACTAGCAAAAGTGGACATGCGCTTAACGCTGGGTGTTCAGATCGTTAAATGACGGCCCTAAATGTTGACTATTGACTAACATTTTGGAAGCCAACTCCAATCTTAGACAAACTGTGTTTTCAGGTTTTACAGCCTAATGCGCGACTAGATTCATAGTGTCATGCTGAAATGCTAAATGCTGCAGTTCTTACTTCCTGGGCCCTGCTCCTCCTCATCGTTGGGGAAGAGGTCGTCCAGGGAGTCCTTGGGTGCTTCTCGGTCCTTCTCCTCCTGCTGAGAGGACAAAACAGAGCTGCCGGTCAGATCCTCTGACGGACAGCTGCAATCCCAGACTACCCTCTGGCAACACTGTCATGTAGGGTTTATCTTTTTAAACATCTAAGCCAAGGGGTCTTTTAATGTAATAATACCTCATAATTAGCATAATATTATACAACATAGATAGAAGGGGATAAAATCTTATCTTGTTGTTACAAATATGCAAAGATCCTTTAGACAAATACATTCAACACTGTTAAAATTATACTTATCATACATAATATCGTGAGCGCATTTTTGCAGAACTTTTTTTTTTGTTAAAGTCCAACTGAAAATAAATTGCTTTTTTTGTCTACTACGACATACACATTTGCTCTGTCAATCACTTGTCCCATGTTTTCATTTGAGAAAAATCAGAAACCATTTTACATAATTTAATATTTTATACTTTCACGATGGCGCCCTCTAATTTTGCTTTAACCAACGGAGGGATCCGTGGTCAGGTATCCGTCTTTGTACATGGATATCTTATTTATGTAGTGATCTTATTTCAATACAGCCAATTGAACTTTGCATAAAGCAGTAGTGTGAGCGATTTATATCTTTTTGTCCTTGTTTTTAGTTGAGCTGAAGGCATTTTGAGAGCAAAGAAAAATGCCAGAGTAAATTTGGCCATTTAAGTTGATTCTGATTCTATCAAATGACGAGGAGTGATGTCAGTTCGACTTTAAACGGGGAAGCCTGTTAAAAGCTGGAAGATGAAAAAGCAGCTTCCAGAGCTCGAATAAGGTTCTCTCAGGGACAGGGTATTGGCATGATGGATTCCTGCAATAAGCAGTTAGTGGATACGGGCTATTATAGTCTCTTTTTATGACTAAGAATAAGGTCAGTGTATATGTACAGTGATTCCTCCCATTCGATTCCGCCATCAGATCAATGACCTGACCAGAAAGGCTCCTTCCTGGAAGACTAAGCAGCTGAGGTTTACTCCTGTATCACATATCATTAACAGTTTGCTGTCCATAGGAGTCAAATTAGTCATTTTAAGGCAGATTAAGATTCAAAATACTTCCAACATGGTTTAGAGCTCAGGATTTGTAGAAGTATTAAACTAATACTTAAATAATCTGCAACTATTTTGATAATCGGTTTAAAAAAATAATGAACAATTCTCTGATTCCAGCTGCTTAAATGTGAATATTTTCTAGTTTCTTCTCTCCACTATGACAGTAAACAGAATATCTTTGAGTTGTGGACAAGACTAGATATTTGAGGCAACATCTTGGGCTTTGGGCCAATCGATAATGAAAATAATTGTTAGACCTAAACAATACATTTTAATGAATTCCGTTAAGAGCAATCAAACCACAATACTCAAAACATACACAATAACATAAATCTCCCAAAAACACAAGTGACCGAGTAACAATCTGTAGATGCATTTGTGATTGCTTACAGTACTTACAGTGGGTGAGACGTCTTCATCGTACTTTTTGAGCTGGTTCATGAACTCCAGGTGCTTCTTCTCCTCCTCCAGCTGGGCCACGCTCTGCTCGCTCTTCTGCAGCTTCTGCTGGGTGTTGGCCAGCTCGTCCCGCAGCCACTGGTTTTCCTGGCACAGCCTCCTCACCTGCGCGCGCAGCTTCTGCTTCTCAGACTCCACGGCGTTCAGGTGGTTGGACAGGGCCATCATCACCTGGGATGGAGGCAGCGTTCAAGAGCACTGATATGCAACGGGGACAATCGCAGCAGCAAAAGCAGGAGAGAACAAACTGGGGGCTGGTTCTGAATGAATCATGATCATCACACAAGCTCAGTATAGAATGAGGAAGCAGAAACACAAACACATGGCTGTGTGGGTTAAATTACACAAATTTACTACATTGAGAACCATTCTCAAATTCTCTTTTTCTGCCAAAAAAGATATTAAAAACTGTAACCCACTTTCTTTTATATAGCATTTTCTTTTTCGTGCCCAATTACTACTCATTACCTAGGAAATACATTTTGCCCTCCTGAAACCTCTAGCACCGTCTTACCTGAGCTTCTCCCAGGCCCAGTTCAATCATCTCCACTGACTTGCGCAGCAGGTTGGACTTCTCGTGCACCAGGTTGGCCTCTTCATCCTTCTTTAAGCACTTGATGGTCTCTAGGAGGCTGTGGAGGATGGAGTTGTGCTCATTCTTCAGGGCCTCCAGACCCTGGATCACCAGCTTTGTGTTGGAGATGATCTCTTCCTGAGAGAGCTTCTCCAGCTTCTCTTCCCGTGGATACACCATGGTGGACATCTTCTAGTTAGCCCAGGGAAACCTATGCAGATTGGGAAAAAAAGGTTACAACTGACTAATCCAGTGGACACCGCGGGAACAATTTAAAACAGCAGCAGCTGCCACTATAAAAGGACATTTTAATCGCCGCCTTCCCAAAGATGCAGCTGTGCTTTGTAACACGGAAAATCACAACACAAAACTCGAGAGCTCAGCTGGACTGCAACTGTCACAGCACGTCTTGTTTACTTTTCCTCCATTTAACTGAGAGTATCTTCAATCTCAAATGATCTTTCACACTATGGACCATCTAAGGCGTTCTCTGCAGGGGAAGACACGACAGAAGTCACGCTCTCTGTTTTAAAGATATCAATGCCATGACAGTGTAGAGCCCCGCCCGAGATGCTGACAGACGCAGCGTCATAAAATTTCACAGCATGACCAGCGCACAACACAACAGCCATAAAGAGGTAATGAACTTATGTTTTATCACTGCGGGGAAAATAAGGGATTCAAATGTCATGCGTGAGACAGATCAGCATTTCTTTGAGCTGTTTCATTAGGCAAATTCAGAATGTATGCCGTTCAACACGATAAGAAAGAAGGGTTGTTAAATAAAACACATCAACTATGCTCTACCCAAGGCTCATGAATAACTCAGCTGCAAGGGTTGAAATGAACGAACACATGCAGAGTACCGGCATGGGCACAGGGACATATTCTTCTGGTGAACAGACTGTAGGGATTTGCCACCTATAATAAGCTCTGGGAGAAGGGCTGCAGCTTGCAGTGTTAACAGAGGACACCCAGATGCTGCAGTGTGCCTGCCTTGCACTCAATCCAAACAGAGGCCTAGCTGCCTGGCTGCATGACTGGCTGAAGAATCCAGGAGAGTATGACATGACAAAAGCCCCACAGCTGCTTAGCGGCTGGTCAAGTCACAGGGGAAAAAAAAGGAAAACTCCAGTGTCAATAATATAGTGTTCTGGAGAAATGTCAGCCCTTTTGGTTAAATGCATGGAACATGTGCCATTTTCCTTAAACAATCTAAAGATAATTTATGACACACTGAGGCACGAAAACTGTCGGCTACGTCATGCGAAAAGCGGGGTGGGGTAATGTTGAGGTAGTGTAGTCTGTATTTTAGCAGCAGTGAGGACACCAGGTTAAGGATGAGGGGGCTTACAGGCATAAACACCAGCTGAGCGCCATCTGCCAAGAGAAAAACATATACTACACACATTAGTGAGCCACTCCCTGCTTTGCTAATGCATTTCAGAAAGTGTTTATTTAAAGCAGAGCAATGAGAAAATAAAAAAGACCAACACAACCGCAATAAATAGCTATTTGTTGTGTGATGTGAAAACAGAAGAGATAATGCATTTATGTTAAATCCTGTTGTTGAGATCTGGAGTTAACGTAGCTGCATAACCTGTGGAAAGATTTGTCTCGAGACATCACAACACGATAAAATGGTTGCGATAAAAAAAATAAAATCGATTCATCTGACAAATATTTTCACGATTAATTGATTGGTTGTTTGTCCATCAAACCTTTTGTTCTAACAGCCCAATATACCGGTGCGGCTCTAATGGCTGCCCAACATGATTTGCTAGCTACAGAAATTGTAATTTGCTTGTGTGTTTCCAGGGGCCCCTGGCTCAGCTCTCCAGCCGACGCTGATAGAAACCTCCAAATGAGTCTGTTGCTACTATCCAGTAATTACGTCCCTCCTGTGATGTTATGCATGTCGCAGCATGTAATCACAGCTGGGCTGTTAGGGGGAGTGTTATTTATGATGCTAATATATTTCATGATGGACACTAGACAAACGCACGGGGGCAGCTACTGTAGTCTATTAATGGACGTCAGTGGAGCCCGTGTACCACCAGCTGGAGCAGCAGAGATCGATCGATAATAAAAAGTGTCAGGTAACCAAACACTATGGAGTGTATACAGCGAAGACATATGCATCCGTATCTGCTCTCAGGTGAAACCCTCGCAACTTGAAAATGATTGTTTTTCCTTTCCTCTAGTTTAAAGCTTGACCACCCTTAGGTACATGAACACGCTTACTAAAATCCAGTGAAGATTTAAAAAAAATACTATAACTAATGTTATTATAACTAATAACATAACTTCGAAAGAAAAAATATTTTTCCTTTTTCCTAAAAATACACTTTTTTTGTTAACTTCCTGAAGCCTCAGTGTGAGCCCGATGCAAAGCAGGTAGCATGTTGTTTGAGTTGTTAAAACGCTGAAACGGTGCCGACAGATTTATATTCAGCATATCAGACACGGTACTCAGAGGCGACATTGTGCATCTCTCATCTGCAATTTTGGACTTTATTGCACATCATATACAATCATGTCTTCACTTCCATTTTACAGGAAGAAACAAAAGAGCAGTAAAAAGCTTCACAGAGACAGCCAACCTCTGCAGGAGTGCTGTGAAAGGATCCATTAAGCAGTTTTCCTCCCACATCAAATGAGCCCATTCTAATAAAACTACGCATATAATAAATTAGTAACATGATCTCTAAACCACTTTAAGAGATTCCAGATCAAATATATACACCTACATGGAAGACTAGAAAAAAATGTGATCTTGTATTCAATGCAACGCAATTATAAAAAAAAAAAAAAAAAAAAAAAAACTTAATTGAGGCCGAGCATCAAAATAAAATTCAGTTTAGTTCAGATTTAGTATGCCAAAAACAAAATGACCAGAGGGCTTTCATTCAGTGGGTGGAAGCGTGCAGAACAGTAAAATGTGCTAACTTATAAGTTATTGAGCAGGTAAGAAGTAACACGTTTTGGGGAGAACTTGCAATACATGAAGGGAAAATAGATAAGAGAAAGCCTAACAAAAACAACTGACTTTCTACTTTACATAAAAAGTCTGTTCAGAGGCAACAAACACATCAAGCTGTCATTTGCACACTCAAATGGCGGCTGTGGTAGAGTGATAGTGGTAGAACGGTCGCCTGCCAATCAGAAGGCTGGTGGTTCGATCCCTGGCCCTGCAGTCGAAGACACTGAACCCCGGGTTGCCACCGATGCTGCGCCATCGGAGTGTAAGTGTGTGTGAGTGTTTATCTAAAGAGCCGGTGGCACCTTGTGCGACAGCCTCGGCCACAGTGTGTGAATGTGTGTGAATGGTTCCTGTACTATGTAATGTAGTCGTTGAGACTAGAAAAGTGCTAACCATTTACACTTACAAATAGACAAGTGTCATATAAGATGTTTGAGTTAAGCAGCATTAAGAGTCATAAGCCATATGGGTATTATGCTATAAATACAGTGGTGCTCATAAGTTTACTTACCCATGCTAAATTTGACTAAAAAGAGAAATAAATACATCTTTTGGAAATTTATATTTTTGCCTTTATTCAAAACTTTTTTTTAGGAAAAATCCAACCTTTAAGGAAACCAATTTTCTGTGTGAATGAATAATGTATCGTACATAAATAAATAGTCTTCCTTAAAATACAGGGGGCATAAGTATACACACACCTATGTTAAATTCCCATAGAGGCAGGCACATTTTTATTATTAAAGGCCAGTTATTTCATGGATCCAGGATACTATGCATCCTGATAAAGTTCCCTTGGCCTTTGGAATTAAAAAACCATACTTCGCCTCATATTTTCTCTATGCAAGTTAGATGTTTATTATGTGATAATAAACATCTAACTTGCATAGAGAAAATATGAGGCGAAGTTTGCTCTGCCGTCAAAGCCTACAGTACTTTTCTTCCTGATGAGAGCTGGCGCCAAAGCTTTTACCTGCTCTGAACAAGATATGAAATGATCTCTTTGACAGATCAAGCATAATCACAGATCAGACAGCTTATTACCCTCTAGTCTCAACAGTTAAACGCACATGTGGATGAAAGGCACGACTAGCCGGGCGTACACTAACAAAGAGAAGAAGCACTTTCATGACAGTCGGGAGAAACAAGCAGCTTCGCCTTGATAAAACACACAAACAGCTGGAAGGACTCAGGCAGCTGAAGTTAATGTTTTCTAAGTCTTTTAAGAGGTGAGATAAAGTCCAACAGGCCTGTTGTTTTTCTTTACAAAGACCGCCCTTGGATTAATCTTTAACATTGACTGTGTTGTGTTTCATCAAAGTCACGTGCACAAGAAACACGTGATAGCACCACAGGTGCATATGAAAGAAAACAGAAGGAAATGACTACGTACCATCAGGCCAGAATGAGACTCATACCAGCTGAAAATGGATTACAGTGCTTATGGGACGACACAAAAAAATGCACTCACCGCGCACATGTGACACCTTACACTATACGCAACAGGGAGCACATGTTCATTTGATCTGGGCTTTTATCCAAAAGCCCTCGTGATCAGGTAAAGGAATGATCAGGATCAAGTGGTAGTCAAGGTTCAGTAGCTGCCAGTTAGGCATCGGTGTGTGGCGTTTGCATGTTTTCCCCGTGATTGCGTTGGTTAACTCTCCCACCATAAAGACATGCATGATAGGTAACTCCTGCCATTGCCGTTGCCGTAAGTACTGGCATTATAACTGGAGTTGGTCCCTGGACTATAGCTGCCTACCCATCCAAATTAGTCAGGATGGGTCATTTGCAAAGGGTACATTCCTCATATGTGTGTAAATATCTACTGGCAGGTCAAAGAAATATCATTATATGTGCAAATTAAACTCTCACTCTTTACATGTATCACAAAACCCCACTAAACGCCAACTAGAGGATTAATCCATCTATCCTTCCTGCTAGCAATACGTCCAGCTGCTACAGCTTGCTGGACCAGAAAACTAACCTTGGTCTCAGTGGCAGATCAGAGCCTCATACTTTGGCACGGTGAAAAGCTGATGAAATAATGACTCCTCCTCCAGCAATAGCGCTACACGCTGGCAAAGTGCATCCTCATAAAACCGCTGTGTTAATCCAAAGTGGTCCTCCTTGAAATGAAAAGGGAAACCTTCGGTGCGACACAGAGGCCAATGGGAATGAAACAGGATGGGAGTGAGAGTGATGGCGGGGAGAGGAGGATGAGCGCTGCCTGCGGGAGGATGATGACCTTCCCACTGCTCCGTCAGAACCACAAACAGCAGCTCAGGGCAGCCCCGCCCACAGCGGGAGGAAAGCAGAGGAGCAGATCGGATGGGGGAGGGAGCCACCCTGATTCGACTCTGCTCCTCATCAGACACAAAGGAATGGGTCTTTAACTGGGATGGACTCAATGACACCGTCTACAGGCACACACAGAGTTTCACATGACCCCAAGGATGAGGGCATACACAACACACTGCAAGGTCCACACCTACAATCTTATGGTACTACAGGTTATGTGAAAATAAAATTACACTGAGTCACATACAGCACCCGGGCCTACGTTCTTACCTTAGCACCAAGCAGCATGGCTGGTGAGCCAATTTCACTTATAATGTAAGACCAAACCACGTGGCCATAATGCGATAGGAGACATTTGTAGCCCAGCAAACACCTGCAACATGTCAGGGGACCGCAATGATCCTATTTCATATATCAGGAAACGTGTTTTCATACAGACAGGCAAACCCTTCAGTGACGTTCAAGGGCTCAATAATACAGCAGCGATTTGAGAACTATCTAGTTTGTGATTACATTGGAATTTTCTATACAAGCACAAACATATCTGGAGAGATAGATCATTTGTGGTCCATGGACCTTAAGAGAAAAATCTATCCAAAATGGTGTCAATCAAACCTCATATTATCAAATGTTTACTAATAAAAATCAAATCACTAAATAGACAGTTCTTCTTAATTTGACATGGTTTAGATCAGAAGGGCCAGAAACTGAATTGCACGGCCAAGTCAGATGACTCAACCTTGCAGGGAGATCAAAGGTGATAGTATATTGTAGCAATCATAGCACATCCTGCCCAGAAGCTGATGGAAATGCCCAAGAGGAGCGAACAGCATTATGAAAGACAGTTCTGTTTACAGAAAATAACTGTACTCTGTATCAACTGGTTTATTTCCCTGGGCCTCCTCTCTGTCTTATTTTCCCATCCAGAGATAGGCCAACACGATTAATTGTTATAGAATCGCAATCTCGATTCACCCCTGTTCGCAATTTAAGTTTTTTAAAAGATTATTTTGGGGGGGCTTTTCCCTTTATTGTAGTGACAGTGGATAGATATGAAAGGGGGAGAGAGATGGGGGGGATGACACGTAGCAAAGAGCCACAGGTCGGATTCGAACCCTGGCTGCTGCAGGACTCAGCCTACATGGGGCCAACACTCTCACTAGGTAAGCTAGAGACCGACAGTTTAATTTTTAAAAGACTTTGATTTATTTTTCTTTAATGACTTTGATTCTCATTTAATTTTACGAGCTGACTGCATCACAAACGCTCCTACTTTCTTCTGTGAGTTTTAATTCTAGACTATAAAATAGGGTTTAAAGCGCTCCCATGCGCTGCAATGCTCTCCCTTCTCTTCATTGAAGCCTCTATGTTGAAAGGTTCATGGGGATGGACAATGTTCTATAGGTGCCAAAAGAAATCAATGTTTGGTACTGCCTATTTGTTTTTGTCATGTAACGTGAGCAATAAACATTACACTTCGTGAGGGAAAAAAATTGAGGCAGAGAATCGTGATATCAATTCTAAGCAAAACAAATAATTGTGAATCATATTAGTCCCCGAATCGTGCAGGCCGACCCAGAGCTCCACTCTTTCTTGGTCTCCATCTCAGGAGTGGCCTCAACCCTGACATTATCACACCTCCCGTTGGAAGACACCATCATCACTCAGGCACTTTAAATATCTCCCTTGCTCCACTGCACTACAGTCTTTCAAGTCCACTTTGCTTTTGCCCACTGATCTCCTGTTGCCAAGGGTAATTGCACATTGAATCATACTGACCTAAAAGGGCATGATAACAACTCTTAATAAGCGGCCATTTTCTTCTCTAAAGTCAGGTGACTTTGGTTTCAATTTACAAACCTTTAACCTTACTGATCAGCTGAGCTGGATATATTTAATGAGCAAAAACAACAGAGTGTTTAAGAGAGGGTTTGGTGCCTTTATTATTAGTAGAATACTAGCTTAGGGAATGGAAAAAAGACTGGTGGGTGCATCAACAAGCCAGTGGCCGGCCTCTGTTCCATCTGCCTAGAGAAGCATTTCCTGTCTACTTGATGAAGTTTGACACCAACAGATCACTCCATCTTCCTCCGTTTTCTGCAAAAAAGAGCCATCCAACAACATTGTCCACATCACTACCAGACACAAAGGAGAGCCAGTCACCAAGGAGGGTGTGGCGGTCTGGGACAACCAGGAGGGGAGTGCCACTGTCCACAGTCATCCATCACACTAATGGTTGTCTGAAAACTGTGTGCCTGAATATTGCTACTGATGCAGGAAGAAATGCCAGGTAGAGCATCTGCCTAACCTAAGGATTATTATGTAGAAAAGGCAACACCTTTGCTTATATAACACTGTGGTCTACACGTCCCTACAAATGGTATGACGTTAGCAGTGTTGACCCACGATGCCGGACATTTGATTTAATATCGTGGTAGCTACATGCTAATGACTCTGCACTCTGTGCTTGGAACACAGACTTTTCTGAATATTTGCAAATTAATGTAACACGTAAAACAACGGATGGGATGGTCTACCATTGGACTTCAGCGCTGCTCGTTACTACTAGATCAACAATTACATATTGTTATGACTTTCGCAGCTCAACAACGGGGCTTTATTTTCTACCTCCATCCAAAAAAGGGTCCATATTAACAATAAAAGGACTGTTTAACCCGTTCTTTCCTTTACTAGATTTGTTGTGATACGTTTTGGAGGAACACTTTTTAATTTAGCAAATCTTACAATGAAGCTTGGTTTTTGATCTGTTTAGCTAGCGCTCCGGTTAGCGACTAGCTAGCTTCAGCTAACCAGCTAGCATCACCACTCCCTAGCTAGGTTAGCAGATGTTACGAGTTCACCCAGTTCAACCCGCCGAGCCGAGCCTTTCCATACGCGGTATCTTAAACAGACACCACTTAAATACACGCTCATATACAGGGTGTACATAAGTCTTATATTAGTAAATGAAAAGCCAGACAGCTATAACTTACCAAGAGCTAGCTAGGACTGACGGCTCAGCCCCTTTAAATCCAAAATGTCTCCGACACAGCAGGATTCTCCCAGCAGCCTCTGCAGCTGAGTTCATTTATAGTGACGTCATGTTTTGTTTTCGACTGCCAGATCTCTCCAAGACTGTATGGTTGATCGATCGATCGAAATATCTATCTATCTATCTAATTTCACATTTGTACACGTTAAAAGGATTGTAATAATAAGATGACTTTAACTTTATGGTATAACTTTATTTTTTTTAAACACAAACGACTAATAACTCATACATTTCACCATGAAAAGAATAATGAATAATTCTACCAGTTCAATACTTATATTAAATAGACACACAAACCAGAAACTTTATGTAATATGTCTTATGAAAATAAAGCCAAAGTAGCTTAATGTTATAACATAATGAACTCAGGCAATTACAATACAATATAAGTAGTTTGTAAAAGTAGTAATGGTTTTTTTTAGGGAACAACTAGGAAAAGGGCTTGCCGTTAATTCTTGTGACATATGTTCATAGCATAGACCGATAATATTGATTGATATTGATCAGAAAACTGAGTGAAAGATACAGCAAGGGACGTAATATGTGTTGCTACACAGCTGCAATACTGGCTTTACAAACTAACCCTATGCATTTCTGCATTTTCTGTGTCTCCCCATTACAAAGTATCTGGGCTACAATGCAGAAATCCTGTCACGTACAATGTCTGTCACGTACAATGTCTGTATACCTTTTTAAATATTCTTTTTGCAATCAGTACAAATTGTATGATCTGTTATTTCAGATGAATCTGTTCCACAAACAAGAAAGCATAGTTACAGGGCGTGTGTCTGGAATCCCTGTCCGTAAGTTAACATTATGCACAATGTATTTAAGAAACAGTCATATTTCCTGCCATGGAACTACATTCAACCTGGTGCATATCATGTGACT
>NC_045740.1:1043812-1044137 GCF_008692095.1 Etheostoma spectabile
CCTTGTTTTACGTTTATCTTGGATCACTTGTCTTGCAACTACACTGCAGGTGGTGGAGGCAATGACGTCTGCTGACCTGAAAGGAAGACACACACACACACACACACACACACACACCACACACACACACACACCACACACACAACACTCAAAATAGTCATTAAGAAACCTACCATAAATGAACTGACCAATATTCATATCTACTTTTTTTTAGATGAGTTACATGAGTCCTGGATGGGTCTAACGCAAGCTCAGCCTGCCACTTCAGCTTGGGACCCAGTTGACAGTACATTGGCTTTGAATTTTTCCAGTTAAATACAATTGC
>NC_045740.1:1044147-1044372 GCF_008692095.1 Etheostoma spectabile
AGGAACTTGAGAGAAACTTTAACTTTTTGTTGTTCTACACAACAGAACATCATCACACAAAAAGGGCGGTGGCTCAGTACTCGTGGCCAGCGTGCACGAGGGTACTTGTCTTAATTAACGTTATTAATTACACCTGTGCTTTTCCTGCTACAACACCCATGAAGATGGAACCCTCCAGGTTGTAACTAAGGGCAGTACTTGAGAAGCCTAAATGTACTGAATATA
>NC_045740.1:1044507-1044770 GCF_008692095.1 Etheostoma spectabile
TACACTAAGGATGACTGTTTTTTTATATTATATACACACATTACTAATCATAGCTGTAAAACAAACGTTTTATATCCGTTACGAATCATATACATCATTGACATAGTCCATTGCTATAAATCACACCACGATCACTTGTAAAATTGTCTTTAACTGTTATTGTATAGTTTATATTTAAGCTTTGTATACCTTAGATTTGATGACACATTAAAACTATTATATATGTAGGTGTTCAAATGTGGAAAATGAACTGATGTAAAACT
>NC_045740.1:1044792-1044952 GCF_008692095.1 Etheostoma spectabile
TTATCTCCTGAATAACCATGTTCATTGAAACAAGCCCCCAGTGACATACTGTACGTAGCTGTTTTGAAAGCATTGCAGCTGAGTGTTTTTACAACTATCCTGACCACTGTAAAGAGTCACATAACACAGAGTCATGTCAGATGCCTGATGTTCTCTTTTA
>NC_045740.1:1044962-1046238 GCF_008692095.1 Etheostoma spectabile
CACCAAACCAGTCAAGCGGTAAAAATATAAAAGTGTCCAGTAGGCTGCTGAGAGTAGTTCACTATGTGGTATGATGTGCTGCTACATGTAGTTGTGTCCTGTCCTGGGATGATCAGCTGGTCCACATCCACTCACACGTGGCCCAGGACTGCCCTATAAAAACACACAAATCAAATGGTTTTGCACACTACATTTCCTCTGAAATGACAGACATCATGAGGTGTTACCACATTTCTCCTGCAGACTCCATCTCTAAATAAACATTTATCTGTATTGTTACATATTTAGTAAAGTACGCAGGCTGTAACTTTAGTATAGCTTATCGCCGCTTCATGTCACCTTTGCTACTTTAGTTGTCTTTGCAGGTGTGTTGACTAAAACGCAGTTGACCATCGCTCTCCAACTTGTCTTGTTGTCAGGTATTCTTCTCATCTGGTCGGGGGGGACTAACTCTTTTGTCGTCAAGGAAACAGCGGATCTTCTGCAGGATAAAAAGTATAAAAGTACAACAAAGTAAGAAAAATACATTTTTTAATAATTGATAATACAACCTGTATGAGCGCTTTTACAATGTTAATAACCATTCATCTGTCTGATAGTCATCTAAACATAAAGTGAAACAGAGGAGTTATGAAAAATGACTAACTCATTGAATAAATGATAACACACATTTATGAGACTTTTGTTTAGACTATTATTTCCTCACCTCTGTCAAGTTCAGCTAACTATAGTAATGTTTTTAAGAAGTACAGCAGAGTGAGTATGATCAAATAATCACTAAAATATTAAAGAGACTTGCAGATTAATGTTATTTATTGTTATTATTATTATTATTATTATTATACCTCTGTCAGATACAACTTAATAAAAAAAAGTCCAACATAGTAAGAGTAATTGAGTAATAAATGTATTATTGCCTTACCTTGGTCTGCACCAGCTATCTATAGTATGTAAATAAATACTCCAAGAACATAGTGAGAACAGTAAGATAAATCATCACTGAAAAGGTGATGATAATAATAGCATACGTTTGTTAGTGATGTTATTAAATATTACCATGTATCCGATATAGCCATCTACAACATCAGAGAACAACATTACATAAAAATAACTGCAGGAGAAAATTGTTATTGTCTTACCTCTGGTTCAGCAAAAAGTAAACATTTATAAAACAAAAGAGTGAGTAAGATAAATCACTGAATTATTAGAAAGGTGATAATGGGACTTCCTCTTAGTAGTAACTTACTTACAGTTCTCTCCCTCAGGCCTGCCTCCT
>NC_045740.1:1046263-1057244 GCF_008692095.1 Etheostoma spectabile
CCTCACTAGCGTTACCTGCGGCGCCATTTGGCTCTGCACGTTTCTCCTGCCGGGAATTCAGATTTTTACTTAATTCAGCCTTAACATAACCTTTAGAGGCTACTGACTGTATTACCTTCGATGGTTTCAATTGTACTGCCATCACCCTAACCTTAATGGCCAAGACATTAGTCTAATCGCTAGGTTATTCCTTAAGCTCTATAAATACACCTCCCTTTTATTTCTGTTTTTTAATATATAACGAATTAACCACGTATATCGTATCCAGCTCACAAATAACCCGTGTATTGTAACAGTAACCCACCTTTATGTTTGACTTATTTCATCACAAGCTTCCTCGTCGGCGTCCTTCACAATCCTGCCTCGCGTCGCTGCCCTGATGACGTGCTACTCCGCGCTCCTCCTCTGGTGGATCGGTGCACATAGACATCAACTCTTTATTGTCTATTTGTAACACCTGCTACAATAAAACAATCAAACCCAAGTTAAATTTGACCAATTATGGATATACCATCTGCCATTGTGACAGCTCCAAGGGGACGTATGTAACCCTGTCGGAATACATGCATACAGTAGCAATCGACAGCCTACATCTAACGGCTTCTTCTTCTCTGACAGCTGATTTTAATTCCTCCTCTAGGGGTGAGATTGCCTTCTTACGTGCATAACGTAAGCGTGGGATGCAACTCTAACTCTCTTCGCTGTACAAGCTACTACTTGTTTGTTCTCCCCTAAGCTTCTCCTTCCTTTTCTGATACCCAAATTTTTATGTTTTGAACACATGGCAGCCACCGTTCCAACCAGTTGGATTAACAATACAAATGTCGATTCAAGGTTTCAAAACTCTTTCTGTCATTTTTAACCCTTCACAACAGAAATCTTTTAGAAAACGGTTAAATGACACACATTCCTTCTTCCTAAGGTGTCTGCAGTGTGTGCATCATTGCACTGGCCCCACACACGATGGTGGTTCTGTCTAAGTCCAAAGAAGCTGTAAATGTTCGCAGAGAAGATTATCTGACCAATGTTACAAAAGTATGCACATTTCCACTCTAGCTTTACTTCTTGATATGTTTCGTAATTCATTTTGCTTAAGAATTGTCACTAAAATGCTCCCGTTTACATTCACCCAACTAAAAACTACATTTTCCACAATTTCCTATGGGGCACTGTCTCCAAATACAACTTTTGAATCCCTTTTTTTTTTTTTTTTTTAGGCTACAGACACCTTAGCTCCTAACCGTTCCATAAGTTCAGCCAACAGGCAGCATCGTGTGAGTGACCCCTCCCTGCCTCCTGCTAAATAAGCTGCATGATAAATAACCTTAAGGACTCATCATGTTATCATTCCCCTCCGAGAGTCACAGGATACTACAGCTGTTTCACTTTACACAAACTACCCCGTGGGAGATGTTTTTTAACACATGTAGGCCTAGTTAAAGTACCTGCAGAAGATGGAACATTGATTTGTCCATATGACTGAACCAGATAAATGAGAAATCTTGATGCATTTATGATAGCTGTACAGCCTTAACTTGCATACTAGCCTTTCCATGACCATCACCCCCCTCCCTTTTTGAAAGATAGTTCCGATCTTTTTGCAGTGGTAATGGATGCTGTTTATATCATAATCTATATATAATATGTGTATATGATATATATTATATATCTATATAAATTATTATGCAAAACTTTGAAAAGGGCCACGCCCCCCCACATCTTAAGTCCGATTGACTGACATTTCGGACAGGTGCAGCCTACATGTTCTCTACAAAATAATCTCAAGGCTCGTTAAGTCCGCCAAGGAATTTGTTTTCCGCCATTTATTAATTTTTTTTGCAAAACACATTTGAGATCTCCTCATACACCGTAGCTCCCAGTGCCCCAGCTTGTGGCTTTATTAGCAGCTTGCTTTTATGGTCATCTGCTTTTCTCAAAATGCCGGTGAGCTGGACTGAGCTACGTATTACACCTGTAAACTAAATGAATTTTTTGACAAATCCGTTGTAGGCATTTTAAAAGTGCCCTGTGCAGTCCAATCTTGCTTTGTTTGCAAAGCTTGCAGGATATGTTTTTGATGACGTTGGACCACATGTGTGAAAGTACTGTTAAAGCGGCTAGTTTTTTTAAAAAAAACTTTTTTTTGTGTCTTTCTTCTCTGTACACACACAGTGAGATGGTGATGCCTGTAATGAACTTGATGCCACGATACAGATGACGTTGTACCCAGATGACTCCTAAAACGCTACAGCAGTGCCCCCACCGTATACTTGGAGACCAAGGTAGGCTCATCATCCAGTTCAAGCACATTTTGGTGAAGCTATTTTGTTGTTCAGTGATTGTCTTGTGTGTCCAGTGTATGTGGAGGTGACGGTCACGAGCCCTGCATGATTTTTTCTTCCTCTGCTAATGTTCGTGGTGTTTTGGCCACGCCGTCTCCTCACCTCAACTCCTACAAGGGATGTGGTTCACACTCTGCTTCGGCCCGGTCAAGACCAGCTCCTCAACATCACAGTTCTTCTCACGTTGTCATTTTTTATGTTTTACCATGACTCCAATCGACCCATTTCTTTCTCTTTAATATTCTACTCTTTTAGTTGGTGTATAAGGGATGGACAGGAGGAGAGTCAGGGCACTGGTGGTGACTTTGTGGAGGTGTCTGGTAAGAACTGCGCTGCGAACGTTGATATACCAGAGATGGATGGTGGTCGACTTCAGGACAAAGGAACGGCTCCGCAGGACCCCCTTTGCAATCCTGGTAAGTGACGTGGATATGGTGGATGAGTACAGATACGCTTGGGGTCAACATCGACAGCAAGCTGAACGGGAAGGTCAACAGCACTGCTGTTTACAAGAAGGGAGAGCCGACTCGATTTCCCTGAGGAAGCTGAGATCCTTCAACGTGTGCCGCAGGACTTTGGAGAGCTTGCTACCAGCTTTGTGGCCAGCGCGCTCTCTGTGCTCCGCCGCCATCGCTGGGGCAGCAGCCTCGGAGCCATCCACACAAACAACTGAACAACTGATCTGGAAAGGCTGGCTCCTGATCGCTGCAAACAGGACACTTTGAAGCTGTGGTGGAGAGGAAGGTCACTGAACAAACTTTTCTATCATGGATAACTCCTGACCACCCTCTCCCCCCCCCCCCCGCCCCACCCCACAACTGGTCCAAAACAGGGAGCAGCTTTCAAAGAGGCCTCCGACAGTTCAAAATGCGCACGGAACCGCTACTGGAAATCATGTCCAATAAAACCTTCCAACACTGGGGGGTCTTCACTGGGTGCTAGATGAGACTCTGAGCCCACAACATTGCAATAATGGCAACCGGCCGATGGTTCTTCCATTTTATCATACTAACCATTAGCCATTTGTTTTTTCCCCATCTTGGTACATAGTTAAATATTTGTTCTTATATTGCTTATTTTTGTTATTATTGATTGTTATTATATTTCATGTATATTGTATGTATGTATATTTTGTGTGCTGGCTGTACAGCTGTCTTCCCATTTTTGGATCATCAAATCTCGCGCTTCTCTCGCTCCCGTCTACCGCTCTCTCTCCCTCTCTCTCTCTCCTCTACCTCAGTCTCTCTCTCTCTCTATCTCTCTCTGCTCTCTCTCTCTCTCTCTCTCTCTCCTTATCCATGTTGTGCTGACAAGACTGTGTCTGCAGAGCATTCTGGCGTAACGGCGGAAGTTCCACCACTCGCTAGCAGCCTCCCCACGTTTCGTTTCTTGTAAAAACCTCACGAGCTCCACTGCATGCCCTTCATCTGTGCGATCCGAACTACCACAATTCCTCACCCTGTGAGCTCATTCATCTTACATCCTTATGGGCTTAACCCTTTTGCATACTTTGACCTTCTGGGCTTTGTTTTTTTTTGTTTTTTTGCTTTTGTTTTTTAATCATTATGTCTTGTTTTTGATTTTTGTTCCCTTTTAGTAGTTCAACCTGCCGCTCCTAGATTTTTGATAAACCTTGTGAGCTGAAAGGTTACAGGCACGCAGCCCTGCAAGCAAGTTTTTAAGTACAAACATTTCTCCATTAAAACCCATTCAACATTATATAATTTCCTATTGGTCCACCAGATTAGGGATTTTAGTTTGCTCCGTGTGCAAACTGAATGCTATTTTCCCGGTTTTCACTAGGTGGCATTGATGCAGTATTATGGAGCACACTGCAGCCATCGCCTTGCTATCATCCTCCTAGACTTGTGAGTTTAATGAATTACTTTGGTGTCATATAGTGGCATTAGGTAAACACTGGACCTGCATGTGAACTCTCTGGAAATTAATGAATATTTGGGTAGCAATCAGGACTGAAGTTTGTCAAAAGATTTTAATTATAACTTCATGAAGTTTGGTTTTTTTTTCCTTCTTTTTTTTGTTGTTGAGTGAACACATTTTTTTTCCCTTTAGGGGACATTGACATCTAAATTAAAAAAGCGTGGCACAAGGGTGGAGTTGACTTCAACCTGCGACGGCTCTAGCTCACCCAGAGAGCGTTCGCCCATTTAGGCTGAGTCCCTTGCAGCTGCCTTGGCTTGGTCTGACCTGCTGCCCTTTGCTGCAAGTCATCCCTGTCTCTCACTTTTTCCTTTCTTCAAAAAAATTTAAAAGATGAACTACAATCCTAACGCCTTGTTTTATTACCTCTCAAATACTGTTTTAAATATGACCTATCTTTGCGTGTTTTTTTTTTTTTCATTTTCTTTACAGAACTGTAAAAAAAAAAAAAAAAAAAAAAAAAAAGTCGATCAGTATGAGAGAAGTGGTGAAAGCCGACCCCCCCTCTGGTCCTTCTTGTCGTATGTACCCATCAGATGAAATGCCAGACGAGACCTCAATCCAGGAAGCTCTGTTCGTGCTGGGTTACTGTGGCTCATACTGAACGGCTCCCTCGGCAAAATGTGCTGGGCGGCCGTGGAGACTCTCATCCAACATTTGTCTGTGCCCACTGGGAGCCCACCTTTGGGGTGCGGGGTTGTTGGTGCAGATAACGCGGAGGCGGGGGGGCTTGCCCGGCGCATTGGTCTGGTTGTAGGACTGCTCTTGTATCATCCTCATCACTGTGCCAAGTGCATGGCGGGCAGGAGACTTGCAAATGGGGAGCAATGACAAACGCAAACTTGATAAAAAAGTAAAAAGCTCGCCTATATTTGTACTTCTTGTCCTGAACTCATTCCCAAAACAAAGTGAAGAAGGGGAAACACATTCCCCACAGCACATGATGTTCACAAACTTTTGACTCTTTACATCGGCAATGTGGGACCAGCATAGTAGTCGTGACAAAAACATTGACTGCTATTTCATGGTTTGGGAACATGTGCTGTAACCAATAAAGAAACCTTAGGCTATGGCGGTCTGCAATAACCGACAGCCTTAATATATCCTATGGCCTACGTGGTTGATTTTAACTTTCTAGAAATCCTACTCTTCATGGAAACATAAAGACAAACATCTAATTGTTTATGTGATCCCCTATGGGAATTATACACACACACCGACAGAATTCAGAGTATGGTGGGCTGGCCAGCCGAACCACGCCCTGAGCGGGGGTTGGGTAGCGGCCTTCTCAACAGCACCCTGGCAGTGGCCACAAGTGAAGGGCCATCCTCCAATCAACCATCCACTCTTCGTACTTTTTAGTGCCATGCGGGGACTTGAACCAGTACCCTCCGTCCCCACCCAACTCCCTACGGACCTGAGCTACTGGTGCGAAACAAGTGTGACGCATTATATTTGGTTTACCGGCACACTCACCATTGAATTCTTTTCTCCATAGACAGTTAAATGAATTTTAATCTCTCACTTCTAACGGCACCGCTACTGTGCATGGCGTCCATAGACACGTTAATGAGATGGATCAGGTCGGGTATATAAAGCCGTGCACGTCTTCCAAACTTCCCTTTTGCACCTCTTTGAACAGTTGACATCCGCTGTTGCAAAAACCTGAACAGCTGACAAGCTGAACTTGTTGGAAAACGAATTTGTTCTGTGAATAACTGTGACTATTGTCCTACGACTGTTACTGAAAAAGTTACTGAATGTTTTGAAGTCTGCTGCGATCTCCTCGCCTGGAGGGACACCGATTTGAGCTGCCGGTGTCCTCCGCAACGACAGATAGTGAACGGCAACTTTGATTTTACGTTTTTTCTTCCAAGTTCATAAATTTCTGAGACTGTCTAAAGCTATTTCCATGTAATGAAGTAATGTTAATTTACTGGATTTAAAGTCATAAGCTAAGAATAAATGGGTTTATTTTGCCAATTGCGTAGCTAGCTATTAGCTAGCGTTACATTTTGTTAGAACACGCAGCTACTACCAACGTTTTCTCTGTCGTAAAATCGTTTTAGTTTATGTTTGGAACAGAAAACATTTCCCGAGCAATGCAGATTACTAGCCAATCATTTAGTGTTTGCCCAACACTTATTTTTTGTTTTAGTTGGCCTCTTGGAAAGAATAGTGGCGTCGAAAGTTTACCAAACAAAATGGCGCCGGGTCATTTTCAAATAATGCCTGTAAATATTTCCTTATCACCATGGAGACTGTGTATTTATTAGGAAGTAGGCTCCGCCGTCTTAAAGCCACTGGCCTGGCCTCTGTTTTTAGACATGTTAACCCATGCTCTCTCTGAGGAAGTTATGATTGTATTGTTGAAGCTTGGCTAAATATCTATCAATCTGTTTGCTGATCATCACGTTTTAGTTCCACAGGCATCTGAGTTTACAAAAATGGCGACTGTCATATTTAGAATAATGCCCAAAAGGCCCCGTGTTTGTTTTTGTTTGTTAACACCAATGGGACAGGGAATGAAGTAACTGCATACCTCAGCAAGTTAAGGGTGCAGGAGCAAACATACTATGTCAAAAAGAAAAAAAACTATGAAACAAACCAACATTGGCTAGGTATGTGGCGTTTCGACATTGAATACACCCTGGCTTTAAGTTCGTGATAACTTCTACTATACTCATATTGTGTTTGCGTTGTCTTTGGCTATGTTGGGGTGGATTGCACCTAACAAGAGATTTCGCTGTTTAATTGCAATAGTTAAATAATTCCTGGATTCTCTTAAAGTTGGGTTTTCAAATGTTTCTAATAAAGACTGGTACATTAAGAATACACGTGGTGCTCAAAAGTTTACATACACTGCTTAGTTACTAAAAAGAGGAAGTAAAAAAATCTGTTTTTGGAAATTTATTCTTAATACCTAAATTAAAAAATTAGAGTAAAATCCAACCTTTAAGACACCAACCTTTTCTTTGTGAATGAATAGCGTATTGTAAAATAAATAATGTTTATGTTAAATACCGGGGTCATAAGTTATCCCATAACCCCCTATGTTTAAAGATCCCATCGAGGCCTGCCAATTTTTATTATTAAAGCCATGTTTATTGCTGTGTCAGGATTTATGCATCCTGATAAAGGTTCCCTTTGGCCGTTTAGAATAAAATCCCCACACCACATACTCTCACCATCTGAGAGCATAGTCCATGGTTTTTTATTTCATTGACTAAGACCTGGTTATGATTTTGCTTGGAGAATGAAGTTTTATATAAAGTATGCCCATGCTGATCTCTAAGCATGGTGAAGAGTTATGTGAGGATGTGGGCTATTTTAAATTCTAAGGCCAGGGACACTTCAGATGCATAATATCCTGAATTCCCCATGGAAACACTGGCCTTTAATAATAAAATCTGCCCTGCCTATGGGATTTTAACATAGGTATGTAATCTTATTGACCCCTGTATTTTAAATAAAACATTTATTTATTTACAATAACGTATTCATCACAAGAAAATGTGTGTCCTTAAAGGTTGGTTTACCTCAGTTTTTAATTTAGGTATTAAAATTAAATTTCCAAAACATTAGTTTTTTTATTCCTCTTTTTTAGTCAACTTAGCATGTGCATTAAACTTTTTGAGCACCACCTGTATATATATTTATCTTCATTTAGCTGGTTACACAATATACCTGTATGTTAGATGATATATAATATATATAATATAATATATATATAATATTATTATATATATATATATATATATATATATATATATATATATATATTATGTGCATGCCGTTAGAAAGCAATAATATGATATAGATATATGAAGTTTATCCATCTGAATATGAATGTTGAATAGAAGACTGTTAATATATGGATGAACGTCTGAATATAATGAATGCAAGTCTGAATATATGGAATGAGTCTTGATATATGGAATGAAAGTTGTAATACATTGACAGAAATTCCACCAAAGGGATACCTTTCTGAATTCACGTGGATTTACAAATGGCATCGGCTGAAATAGTCCAATACCTTTGTTGAACTGCAGGGTTTTTTGCACCACTGCTGCATACTCCAAACGACACAACGTTTTTGGAAATTTAGATAGCGTCACCCTTGAGGATCATATGTCCATTATTGCGACATTCTTAGTGCTTATAAGCAATCCTGTTTCCACACAAACTTTGCCGAAAGAACATTTAGCTCATTCTGAAGGAATTTTAGAGTCCTCTTTGGGAGATTGTCGGCAAAGTATTCTTCATCGGAGAACGGACTGGATACGGTACCAGTATTTTGGGACCGTACATGCATTTGCCAGAGTGTTGTAATAATCT
This sequence comes from Etheostoma spectabile, assembly GCF_008692095.1. Taxonomy (NCBI): domain Eukaryota; kingdom Metazoa; phylum Chordata; class Actinopteri; order Perciformes; family Percidae; genus Etheostoma; species Etheostoma spectabile. The sequence continues at coordinate 1,054,885 of NC_045740.1, forward strand.
CTTCATTGCTCAAAATAGCTGACACTAGATTCCTAGCCATTCACTCATACGTGCCACATTTGTTACATCCTATTAATCAGCCACAACACCCAGATGGCGCCAAGCGCCGTATGACGTCAGGTTTCAATTCCAGTCCGATTCATTCAAATCGTTCATTCCATATATTCAATTCGTCATCCATATATCAGATTCATCGATATCACTTCATTCCATTATATTCAGACTTTCATTCCATATATTTCAGACTTCATTCCATATTATTCAGACGTTCACTTCCATAGATTACTTCTCATATACACTTCCATTCATATATTCCCAGACTTTCAGTTCATAGATTCAGATTGGTAAACTTATATATATTATTATTTCCTAAACTGCATCCATAAGATATTATATTATATAATTGTGTATTGTGTGTGTTGGTGTATGTATGTATATTATATTATATATAATCTAATATATATATATATTTGATAATTACGCCTTAACTTTCATGATCCAGGAACTCTTGATCCTGGTTTGTTTTTTTTCCTGTTTGATTTTCATTGAGAGATATAACTTATGGAAGTTCCCCCACGCCTTCTCTAGGTATGGGTGAAGGATATGTATGAGTGGGTTTTTTTAAATCCAAAGGCCAAGGGAGCGTCCATCAGGAGCATAGTATCTGGATCCATGGAAATAACTGGTCTTTATAATAATAAATTGTGCCGGCCTCTCTGAATTGAAGCAAGGGGGGGTGTAACTTATGCCCTTTCACAAAGAATTAGTAGTCCTGTAAAGGTTGATTTTTCCTATGTTTTATTTTAGGTTAAGACCAAGATGCAATGTTCAAAAAGTTTTTTTTAATCCTCTTTTAAGCAACTTTAAAATGGTTGTGTAAACTTTCCAATGCCACGGTATGTCTTTGTATTTGGCACACACTCATGTAGCACAGGTATGTGTGTATTTTTTTTAAGTCATTCCTTTATGTAAATAGTAAACAATCTAATAAATATTCCAGCACTCTGTTCCCATTAGTGTACCTCCTCTCATGATCCACTGGCTGTCTGAAGTGCTCCGCCCAGCTTATCAAGCGCATCAACTTCCTCGACGTATCGATCTGCTGAGATGTGGCACCTGAAGAGTCGGAGTTGTAGGAAGGATTAGTACATCCCCACCTCTTTGTGGCCGAGTGAATGCGCAATGATAGAGGTAATTGACGAGGAAGGAGGTACATGAGATGAAGGTACAGTATCTCGTTCAGTATGAAATAGGTGACACTAGCTATCCATCACCCTAGACGACCTCTCCTGCTAGATAGGATGAGAGGATGACTGGAATCTGGAGACACTGAGTTACGACACATGAACCGTATGACGCACCGTCCTGACGACAATGCGGCAGTCATCGCATCGAACGTGACTCCTACATCACGGACAATAGGGTGGGATTCGCGCAGGGCTCGCACTCGCCAGCGTGCCCCTGTTCTGCATCCACCTGTTTACCGCACGGTCGCTTCCTGCTGCCCCCACTTCCCTGATTATGGGGGTGGCGATTGTTGAAGGTTCGTAGGCAAACTGTGATGTCAGAACGACCTATCCTCCTGCCTGTGTCTACGACACTAGCACTCTGTTCAGAACATGCACCTCGGACGGTTCAATGCAGCTGTGATCACACTGTCTTGTTTCGTGGCAGCTTCTGCCTGCACGTCCTCACCATCTCACTCAGAGGAATGACGCAAAACCGTCATGGGGAAATAGCTCGGAAGATTTGGCTGCCCGATTCCTGGCCTCAGCACCCTCCAAAAAGGAGCTCTAGAGAGCCGACGCAGCTAAGTGAGAAGAGGTCCGGGAGGTTTTGGATTGAGAGACCTCAGAGAGGCCATAGATGCTCCAGAGACCCGTTCCACCAACTCCGGGTCACAGCTCCTCCACAAAGAGGACCAATCCCTTTCTCCTGTTTCTCCCAATGGTCTTCCTGCGGGGCTCCGTTCATTCTTCTTTTTGGGATTGGTTGCTGTTCCTCAGAGACTACTGATTGGTCAGGCACCTTCTGGTGCTGGTTTTTCAAAATAGCAGCCTGTGAATATCAGTCAACCCTCAGTGTTTTCACAGGAGGCGCCCACAATTCTGTCGCATCTCCTCCAAAGCTGCCTCTCTGAGGTCTACTTCCAAAACCTCCTCGGACTCTTCTCACTTAGCTGCGTCCGGCTCTCTAAGCTGCTCCTTTTTGTGGAGTAGCTGAGGCCAGGAATTCGGGCAGCCAAATCTTCCGAGCTATTTCCCTCCATGACGTTTTGCGTCCATCTCCTCATGTGAGATGGTGAGGCTGCAGGCAGGAAGCTGCCACGACCACAAAGACAGTAGTTGCTGATATTCCAC